>NW_027107765.1:1117579-1134922 GCF_000696795.3 Halyomorpha halys | reverse complement strand
ACTGAAGAATACGTACCGCCATCTTGGTTTTGTTTGAATAAACAAAACAAATTAACAATCTTAAAATGATACATAAAATAAAACATATTAAAAACCCTTTATACATCAAAATATACTATTTACACAAAAAGAGCATATTACAATATGTATATATACATATATATGTATGAAATTACTTTCTTTTCTCTCTTGATTTGGTGTCTAATCTGCTCCATTACTTCCCTTTTGTCATTCTCTCTGACTCAATCATTCTACTCATTGAATACAAATTAATGAAATTAAGAAAGATGGAAGTTATTATACTGTTATAGTATCCTATCACTTGTTCAAAATGGTGACTATACTATTGTGCAGATGATGAATTACATAATTGAAGCAATTCCAATAATGATTAAGGATATGATCCTTGAACAATGTGAATATAATAATAAGCTACCCTTTACACTATTATAGTTAAGTACCTATCTGTTATTCCTCTATTAGAGAGAGATTTATTAGTATGGGCTCGCAAACAGATATCTCACTTCAGGGAATAGGCACTTTAGGAGCTTAAGATATTGATAGAGAATCTAAATTGATTTAACATTATTATTTATTTAATTAATTTTAATCACTAGGGGTATTCATAATGTTGTGTTAAATGTGAAAAGTTTTTACATGCTAAATGTATGAGTGAAATAATCAGATAAAGTCCATGTTATAAGTCAAATGTTGAAGAACTCCTATGGGATTGGATTTCCTGGGCAACTTGTTTTATAATCTTTCCTTCCAAAATCTTCCAGAATTTTATGTTTTTTTTTTTACTTTTTGGTTTTGATTCAAGAATTTATTACTACATGCCTGAATTGAGTGAAAGGTGAAAGTTTGGCCACCATCAATTTTTTCTTTTTTCCAATATTTTATTATTATTTTTATCCATTACTGTCGGATTTAAGTAATCCCTCACCGTCACGGACGATGACGCATTCATCAATTTCTAAGTTGATTATGATGAGTGCAAGTCCCTTTGGGCCGAGTTCAAGGAGATTTGGGATGAGTTAGACTCCGCATACGCTTCCCCGGGAGCTTCTGCGATGCCGTCCGATTGGGAAGCGGATTATGACATGATTCGGAACGATTTGTGACAGGCCGAGGTGCGGTACCGCAAAATTAGGGCTCAACGCGATTCCACCGCTCAGGGGCCAAATCGGTCTTTGCCGCGCCAACGTACCCGTCCCAACTGCCCAACATTCGGATCCCGGAGTTCGATGGTGAGCTGTCCTCTTGGCCGCGGTTTCGGAACACTTTTATCGCTCTTGTTCACGACAACACGCAATTGGCTCCCGTCAACAAGATCCACTATTTAAAGAGTGCCCTCAGTGGGGAATCCGCGTCGCTGCTAGCCGGATTCCCTTTCGATGCCAACTCCTATCAGCCGGCCTGGGACGCGCTGGTACGCGAATATAATAATCCGCGCGTTCTCGCATCAAGATGCCTGCAAAGGGTCTTGAACCACAGATGCCCTGCGTCTGGCGGTGAACAGGCGAGTACGCTTCATATTTGGCCGAGGTAGGTGAGAGGGTCGAATCGTTTCGTGGTTTGGCCCTGGAGGATGAGTCAGACGTCATCCTGTCCCCACTAGCTCTCCGAGCTTTGGACCCCGTCACCAGACGGCACTTTGAGCTTGCCCATGCAAGCAGCGAATTCCCCACCGCTGATGAGGTGATAGCGTTCGTGAGACAGAGACTAATGGCGTGCAAGCTGTCTCACGAATTCAATATCCAGCCTCATTTCGACGCTCCACGCCCCAAGCCTTACGGTAGAGGAAAGGGCGTAGTCTCCTTGCTTGCCAGCGAGGTCGGCACGAAGGACCGTGTTTCTCGGTCACCCGGCACTTCTTCACGCGGGAAATCCGTCTCTCCCGGCAAGGAACGTTGTCCGCGTTGTGATGGGCGGCACCTCTTGGGGCGGTGCTTCCGCTTTCTGGCCTTGTCTCTTCAGGAACGAAGCGACTTTGTCAAGTCATCCGGTCTGTGCCGGAACTGCCTGAGGTCGGGTCACCACGTTTCTAAATGCCCTTCGGAGTTCACATGTTCGGTTTGTCGTGCCAAGCACCACAGCGTGGTGCATGTAGAGAGCCGATCGGGTTCCCCCGCCGCCGTCACTTCTCCAAAGTCCGGGTCATACCCGTGTTACGTCCTGTCTTCGGGAGTGTTGTTCGGAGACAATCATGGGCACTGCGTGCGCCGTATTGCACGGGTCCAATCGTTCCTCGTCCGCACGTTTACTGCTCGATTCTGGCAGTCAATACTCTTTCGTAAATACCGAACTCGCGACGAGGATTGGCGGCCGCTGCAACCTTTCGACGGAAGAATCGCCGGTGTAGGAGGTACCAAAGGCGCCAACATCAAGGGTGCGATGACGTTGAGGCTTCGGTCCCTTGTCGATGAAACCACGAACTTCAGGGTCCGTGCCCTCGTAGTTGAACAGATCACCTCCGACTTACCCAAGCGTCCGGTTCCTACGCGGGTAATCAGACAATTGTCGCATCACGTTCTGGCCAACCCTTCCTTTGGTGTTCCCGGCCCCATCGACTTGCTCATAGGCGTTGACCTATACCCCCGCCTAGTTACTGGTGCTCCCACCAAGGCCTTCGGGGATGGTCACCTATACCTCCTGCCAATGGTACTCGGTAAAGTCGTTATGGGGACTTGCTCGGACAGCACTTCGTTCATCGGCCTCTCGTTTCTCATACAGGAAGATGTAACCGCTTCGAGTCGGACCAATCGAAAACCCGACAACCTTGTTACAATGTTACGTAGGCGTTCACGCCGCTGCAAACGGAATACCAATCGTTCCAACGCATCCTCACCCGGGACACCAATTTGTTTACATTGGGACCTGCTCGTGCTATACTGCAGGTGTCCCGAGTGTAATTTTAAGATTATAAATAAAACAGAAAATATACATGCATGCTAATCAGCGGAAAGTCTCACAATTTCCAGCCCCCCTTTTCCACGCATTAATTATAATTGTAAAATTACACTCGGGACACCTGCAGTATAACTTGAGCAGGTCCCGATGTAAACATTTACTTTATTGAAGTTTTTAAAATGACCAAAGCAAAAACAACACAAGCCAAACACGAACTAGGAGCAACTAACCTATCATAACAACAGACAAAATTGTGTAGAGCTTAGCTGGTCTATTGCTAAGTGTAATAAAATAAAGAAGGAAATATTTCTCCATTTAACACAACTTTTTCCTTTGTACACACTTTAAAATGTTAAAATAAAGATCGTGAATACCCCTACTATTGATTATTTTGCACTTGTTAGCAATCTTCGAAAAACAGATCTTAGAAAACTGGTTTATTGTAAGGCCTGCATTCAAATGAGATATTTGAGGTTTGATACAGCAACCAAGACTGAATTTATTGGTTCAGGCTGGTCATGCCCTCCACCACCATCTTTCCTCATTGCCCTTCAGGTTTCTTCCTAACTATAGATACAGCAGAGCTAAGAAAAGAGCCTATGTAGTATTTTAGCTAATCAAAGAAAGTATGACAAGTTTTGTTTATCCAGTGATTTTCTGGATAGTGCAAAAGATTATTTTGTTATTTTCAAATGCAGAAGGACAACTATTCATTTTTAGAAAAAAATTGAGGTCAACCTCAATAATTCTACCTAAGGTAAACTGTGCTAGATGAAGAATGTCTTGTAATAATTTCAAAGTGTGTTTAACAAAATAATAATTCAATGCTTACAACGAATCATCTATTTCAAATCTATATTATTATTACAAAATAAATATTATTATAAATTTAGAGAAAATGAAAGTAATAATAAAGCTTTTATTTTCAACATAAAAACTCAATGCTTGAATTGAAATTCCCACAAGCCCTTGATAGGCAAGAGACATCCTCCTTGGTGGAATGAGAAAAACTATATGACATAGTTGTCGGGCTTTGCAGAAGATTGATTATTATTTCTATAGCTCAGGATTTTTCAGTCATCCTTCGTTCTTCCTGTTCTTTTATCAGAACATTTAGTAATTCAGCCCGGATCTTCAAATTTTTATGGCTGGGAATCTCTTGCATATATGGTAACAGGCTTGTTAAAAACTGAAAATCACTGTCTAGGCTGTTTGCTGCTACCTCTCGAATACATGATAATTTTTTATTTTCAATTTCGAGTAATTCCTCATCATAATCAATTTTCCTCTTCTTTTTTGGACGAATCTTGAATAGCTTTTGTTTACCAGTTGACCATTTGGGCGGTTCAGGTGAAGATGACTCTGGTTCATAGTAGGGATTAGTACAACCTTCATTTTCTGATTGAAGATTACTTGTGTTAGAGGGCGGCTCAGCACTGTTTTCACTGTCTACAACGGCTTCATCTTCACTGGTAATAGATGATTCTTCAATAGTCGATTGTGACCTCTTTGGACCAATAACATCCACTAAGAAACTCATTTGACTGTAGTATGGCCAGGATGATATTCTATCTGACCCTTTACCAGTTTTATCATTGTAGCATTTTTTTAGTTCCTTCCTAAAAGAATCTCAAATTTTTCCACTTTCTTTTGACATCTGCTACTGGAAAAGAAAAAAAATACAAAAAATTAATTCACTTAATAATTCTATCTTATTCTAGGATGTCAAATATCTCAACTATTTCCATTTTAAATTGTGCTTGTCTTCCATATCATTATGTTAATGTTTTCAGTTGTCCAATGTAACAGTTGGTAGAATTTTTCATGAAAGGAGCAGTATGATACGGAACAATTGATCTAGCTGTACATGCCTTTTTCTACAGATGTAGGCCACATTGCATTCAAGTTTTGAAACAAATGGAAATTTCTAAACTATTTATTGGGTATATCAATGAAATAATACAAGGGCTGTTTGAAAAGTTCTCGGAATGTACTAGAAAGAAGTGTCTTACCTCGGTAGAGTTGCTTTTATTTTTCAGCATAGTCTCCCTGTAGACTAATGCATTTGGTCCAGTGATGTTCCAATGTCTTGATCCCATCTCGAAAATGAGATTCCTCCAGGCCTGCAAAATACCTCTCCAATTCGGCTGTCAGTTCTTCTGTTGTAGGAAATCTCCGTCCACCTAGGAAAATTTTCAGCTTGGGGAAGAGATGAAAGTCTGATGGTGCCAAATCAGGTGAATAAGGGATGTGGATATGGCAACAGTTTGTACCTCAGTTCATGATGTTTTGCATTAGCAATGTTTTTTCCTTGCCAAACCAGGCCTTTTTTTCGCATATATTTTCCTGTAGTTGGCCTAAGAGGTTTGCATAGTATTGCCAATTGTTTGCAACACAACATTTCCAATCTGGTGCTTTTGTGGTCCTATGTCAAGAGCTGCGGCACCCATCTTGTGGATAATTTTTTCATTCCCAATTCTTTGGTTAAAATTTGATATACACGTTCAGATGACATTCCTTCAGCTTCAGCAATCTCACGCACTTTCAGCCAATGATCTTCCATGACCTTTTTATGCACTTTTGCGATAAATTCTGGTGTTGTAACACTTCTTGGGCGTCCACTATGCGGATCATCATCTGAGCTCTCCTGACCAAATTTAAACCAGCTGGTCCACTTGGCAACAGTTGAATATGAAAGAACAGAGTCCCCCAGTGTGTTCTGAAAGTTGGCATTAATTTCCTTTGCTTGCATACCTTTCTTTACAAAGTACATAATCACTGCTCACTTAATCTCGGTTTTTACCATTGTCACAAATCACTATGCATAAAACAACAAAGAGTTGTCACTACCACGCCACTTGTTCACTCACAAAGGATATGTGATATTGTGCGGGAACCTCATTACTCTAGCACTGACATCTAGCAGTGATTCTGAGAACTTTTCAAACCACCCTCGTATTAGACTGGATTGCCCCAAAAATTTCAGAAAGATGTATTTCAAGTATAGTCTAACAAACAGTGGTGGAAGCAAGTTAGAAGTTGATAAGTATTTATGTTAGAGCCTATGGTAAAGAAACTAACATTGGTGTTCTGGAGAACTCTCAGCTATTCTAGGATGAGAACTCAGTGGACTATTAACTAACCAAAAGATCAACAACCTTCCAGGAAGTGACATCATTACATTCCCTTTTTTAATAGGGGATGGGTTTTTTCTCTATAAAAACCTGCTTGTTTCATATTTATGCTCCAAGAAATTCAACAACTGACAAAGGATTTGTAATAAACATTTATAATGGGCTAGGCAAGTCGTTGAATGTGTCTTTAGTGTCACAGCTTATAAACTATTGAAATCTAATGAGCTTTCCATAGAAAAAAAAAAGGTGAAATATATATGTGTACAGCATAATATAATACTAAACAAAGAACAAATCCAAATGCCCGAGAGAGGCCTATATCACTTACCTTTCAAGGATTTAAGAATTTTCATTCATCAAATGAATGAAAATTCTTTGATTGTTATCTTCCTGTATTTTCTTCAATATAAAAACTAATAGTGCAAGAAATGTGAGAGAAAAGTTTAGATCATTCTGAGATGCTTACAATGACACATTTTTTTTAAAAAGAATTTGACATCCTTTGTAAAATATACTTAGTAAAACAATAAATTATAAAAGCTAATGCATTAGTATATGCAGTTATAGAAGTATTACTCGTACATATTATAATTACAATAACTTCATACATGATAATTGTTGTGAATTATAAATTGCAAGGATTAATTTATTTAGAAACAAATTAAAAATACTATATAAATATATAAGATAAATGTTAGTTAAACCATTTATAAAACTTATTAGGTTCCGATGATTTCTTCTCCTTTATTCAGTGTTATTCAAGCCTTATGGTGAATTTTTTTTTTATTTTTTTTTTTATGAAAAATGTTTTTATATGCAGCAAAGTTAAAAATTTTTTATAATGATCTTAAAATAATTCCTTACAGGGATACCCACCATAACTTCATTAGGATATAAATTTTTGAAAAATATGTATAAAAATAACTTTATATGTATTTACAGAAATTGAAATCTCCAATTAACTTTACAAGACCCTTCAATAACAATAATATTTTGAAAAGAAAAACGATATATTTTTGTTCCTTGGAAAAACTCTGGATTAACCTGCTTTGAGGTTGTTGGCTGACAATGCTCTGGTACCAAAAAGGAGGGATACCCAAGTGTGTTATAAATAAATTGTATTGAATGAATGATTATGAAAACATAATTAATTAATTACTTGGCTCTTTCATTTCCGCCGATACTTCTTTCCATAATTGAGTTGTCACATTTCTCATGTGTGACTGTGGCTCCTTTTGGTCCCAGAGATATTTTCTTTCGTGCATTAAATTTATTAGTTTCTCACAATCCATTGTGACATGGATGGATGGACATGATGGTTCGCGATTATCTGTCACTGAAAACAAACCACATTGAACCTTGTGATGTAGCAAAACTCCTGTAACCCGTTGTAGCCAAAAGTCGCTAGATGTCGCTTGTAGCGCTACAACTGTAGCGTGTTGTAGCTGCCTGTTGAGTCGTAATGGAAAGGTAAAATAATGTATTAGCTCCAGCCGTCTGAGTTCCAATAGCGTATTGGTTTCCCTTTGGCGTTCCAGTTCCAAAGCACATAGTTTCACCTGAACTGATAACTGTTTCATTCAGAACATACTCGTTCATTCCTCATCCTTTATACATATTGAGACCGGACCCCTAGTGTAAGTTGGGAACAACGATTAACCGTCAGTGATGATTTATTTTGTTTAATGAAATTTAACTATTCAAAGTAGTTGAACTTAATTCATACTTATCTTTTTTTTTTTTAAATTTATTAATGAATTTTTCCAGGACTAGAGAACTTTTTTTTTCTTTAATATCTTAATGCAAATTCTAATTTCAGCGAATTGGAACAATTTTAAAGTCTTGATTGATTGAGTAATGTTAAATCAACCAAATCTCAGAAATTTAAATGAAAATTTAATCGTAAATCGTATTTTCAAATAGATTCTTCGTTATTAAATTAATAAGTGCCTAGATGATAAAATATTAAACAACTGACTTCCGCAAACAAAAATTGAAACCACAATTAAATGAGGATGAACACGAATTACAAAGGTTTAATGAAATAAATCAAATTAGAAAATTGTATCCCATAAGTAAGATATTTTTTATTAAATATCTTGAAATTTTACGTTAAATAAATATTTAAAAGTAAATAAAACAAATTAATTTAATGATAATGTGTTTAAATGCACTATTAAGTAATTTCAATCAATAAATTAATGAACATAAATAAATACTTGTCCTATTTTAAATCAGTAGTGCACCCCTGACCTACCTCTACCTCCTATACCACAAATTTTATCGGACATAAGAAAACCATCCGATTTTCTTTGCATTTAGCTGGTTGCAATCCGCCAGATTTTTTGTTTATCCGATTGATAAAAATTTTAACGTGTGAAAACATCCATTATTTCAAAGCGCTACTGAAGTGTGAGCATGTTCTTTTTCCTTTCGGTAGGGGCTTAGCTTGTGAAAGGAGCCTATGATTCCGGGTTTGGTCAGTGCTGGGTAAGAAGTAATCACAATCAGAGGAAATAAAATTAAGTTGCAAGTAATGAAACTACTTGAGGACGCGATGGTTGAACATGTGCCGAGGATATAAGTCACAGCTTGGTTCATGACGTCTTTGGTTCGATTCCCACCTGGGTCAGTCAATATTTATTTGACGGTGGTCCCGAGAAATGACTTTCGACATTTTCACTCGTGAGTCTGCTTAGGTCTTCAAAATGGAGGACTTGAGCTATTAAAAATAAAAAATGGAACTACATAATGAACCTCTATAATTATGGTCCACAATTACAATTACTAGTCAAGCCAAAGTAATTGAAATTACTTTTGTCCAACATTGATCCAAGTGAAAGTGGGAACCGACCGAGCCATTATGCGCTCCATGTTGGAGCCGTTCCTAATGGCTCGGAATGCGTGGTAAGTTCCGAGGAGCGGCTCCACAAATTTCAAACGATCCCTTCTGTCAGTTAACGCTTTGTAGCCAAATGTCGCTGGATTTAGGTTGCTCTAAATAACTACGTCTTTTAGTTGTCCATTTCATCTCGTCACAACCTCTTTCGCTATACTTGTTTAACGAGTTGATAGTTGGTCACGTAATCCATATGTTATGTTACCTCCTACCCTCTCTGCAATAATATTTCTTTATTTACTTCCTCCGTTATCGTTTGTGAAAGTTGCTATCAAACCACATTTCAGCAATAAATGTTTCGTAGACCATAGGCAATTTTTTTAATTTACTTTCATGTTTCAAATACATTTCTTATAATATTATGGTTGCTATGTAATGAGTTAAAACGTTACCAACTTTCTAAATTCCAGAAAAAAAATGGAGTAAATTGATTGCCTGACGCAAGAAGAGATGAAATGACTGAAGTTGTAGAGTGCCCTCTCCTGTTACAATATAAAAAATTTTCCTGCTGGAATTGACTGTTCTATTTATTATTATTGTTTTCCTTAAGCTTGATCATTATTGATAAGCTTAAATATTATTATCATTGTTAACCTTAAGGTATAAGAAGTATAAGCATGATCATCATTAATACAATTTAAATACTGTTTAAATAAAATAAATTTTATCCAATTTAAGTTTGACAACAATCTATATTTCTTTATAAGTCCAACGTTTCAATTCCGCCATCCTCAAGGACAATCTTAAATACAAATTTAGAACCACATTAATTTTAAAAACTTTATACAGGCTATGCCGCCTAGGTCATCATCATCATATCATTTCAGGCCAAAATTACCCATACCATAACAGTTATGGTTGTAGAAAATAGTAAGTAGTAATTATCTGCCTCAGCCCTCCCTGGAACCAGCCTGGATGCTTGGAGAACAGTGTCTTGCTTATCAGTATAAGCAGTAGCTCAGTAGCTACTCTGCTCCTTATAAATTAAAAGTTTAAAACAAAATGTAATGATCAAACAAATAATATTAGGTATAGGTTGTTTTTTTTTTTTTTTGTCAGTTATCTTTCTGGGATGAAAGGGTTATTAAGATTTGTTTTTGAAATACATAACAAAATTACTATCTTATAGAAATAATTATTGTGAAAGTGACAGGATACCAAGGAGAGGAGATACGGATGTGGTGATTGCTATCTATATTTCTCGTGTAATATCATTTCTAGAGTTGCCCTGGGATCTCATATGAGACTGTGCGGAGTGTCAATATCGCCAGCTCCAGAAAAGAATTCCATTAATAAATTAACATTTTTGCAAATTTTATTTTTTGTTAAGCTTTGTTTTGGTTTTATTTCTTGTCATTTGAACTGATTTATTGTTTCTAAATTTAAGTACAAAAAATCGTATAGATAAACTATTATTAAACAAATAATATATTACTTGCAGGTAGGAACACTGAGGTACATGGCTCCTGAAGTCTTAGAAGGTGCTGTGAATCTTCGTGATTGTGAAACTTCTCTGAAGCAAATAGATGTATATGCACTTGGTCTTGTTTTATGGGAAATGGCTATACGTGTTACAGATTTTTATCAAAAGCCTTCTGATGTTCTACCATACATGCTCCCTTTTGAGAGGGAAGTTGGTATGTTTTAAATTTTCATTAAGTTTTGTCGATTAAAAAAAAAAATCATTGATTCAATTACTGTCTTTAGATCCTCCTTCCTATATGCATAGTAACATATGATAAATAATTAAATTATTGTGATTTCTTAGCAGAAATTGTATCTGAAAGATATATCATTTTGAGCTGTTCATGTAAAGGAAAGAATTGAACTAGTGTCCATTATGAATAATAAATATAGAATCAAAAATATATTCTACAGTTTTTTCATTTTTCTTAAAGTTTAATTTATGAATTTATTCTTGAAAAATTAAGGAGAGTTGATTTTAGTTCATGATATACATTTTTAGTTGCCATTTTTCTTTTCTAAAAAATTCAAAGCTTCATATTTGCTAAAAGATGTTTAACAATAATTATTCATTTGAATAATATCTTCTTTCTCTTTTAACGTCTCAAATTTGTATAACAATATTAGCTGCAAAAATAATAACCATGTAAATTAACTGGAATTATTCCAAATATGAAATGAAATTTCAGAAAATGAATGAACTTTTGTATTCCCATAATGCCTAAATGTAGTCAAAGTTAAAATTAAATCAATAATACTTAGATGTCAATTATTACAAAGTATTTCAATTTGGGAAAGACTTAAGAAAACACTATTCATTTATAATTTGGCAAGAAGAAAACAAAAATAATTAATACTTTGAGCATAAGAACTAAAAATAATGCAATATCAGTATCCAAATTTAGTTCAGAATTGAATTTTCTTTAAAGGTCTGCACCCTACTCTTGAAGAAATGCAGATGGCTGTGTGTAGAAATAAAGCACGTGCTATGTTCCCCAGAGATTGGAAGTGTACACGTGCTTCAAAATGTATTCGAGAAACCATTGAGGACTGCACTGATCAGGATGGTGAAGCTAGGCTCACTGCATTATGTGTTCAAGAAAGACTAACTCATATTTACCGGGGTATGTAACTGCATTCAAGATCTTTTTTTTATTATTATTTTATATATACTGATTTATATATCAAGCTTAGCACATAAATGAACTATCCATTTAAGAATTTTTCAAAATATTTATTTGTCAGGATGCCTTTAGCATCTGGAGTACTTTGTTGTGGACTTTAGGGAAGGGTTTTATAGAGAAAGATAAAGAGTATATTTTCATTAATAGACGCCACGACAGACCCAGACCAAAGGGATGCAAAGCTATCCCAGGCTAGAGCAGTTCCACCATCTACCGTTTATTTTACGAACTAAATAATAAAACATATATAAGAAGATGGTCAGGGTTGCGGTCAAAAGTGAAAAAAAAAAAATAGTTTACAACTATTTATTTTCCAACGTTTCGCACCACTTTGCAGGGCTTCATCAGGGCTAAAAAGATACAAAATTTGTTTTTTCATTCCCATTGTAAAAAAAAAAAACTGTCAAATATGAGAAAAAATCTTATTGAAGTATAAAAATACATATATGTTCAGGGCGGTTTAATAGAAGATGCAGCCAATCTGGTTGGGTCCCACACTAAGAGTAAGAAAAATTAAAACTGGTTATTAAGATTAAAATAAAGATGGTTTGATAATTCTGTCTTACCATATCAGCAGATAAATTATAAATAAAAATAAAGTGAACTACTAGATTTCTCAGATTAGGCAAGATCATATTAATGTTTTGTTAATAAGGAAAGGAAAGCGGAGGGGAGATTATACACAAAAATGTTAGTCAAAAGCTTTTAGGCCACAATATAATTAGATACAATGAATGTAGGGTTTAGTGACTCAAGGTTGTCCTAGTGATTGTTAATTTACCATTTATTGATCCTTAATTTATTTCTTAAGCATTATTTTTAATCTATTATTTACTATATGCTTATTAACTTATATGAGTCTGTGTGTTTATTTATTCTTGCTATTTTTCTTTCTGTGGAAACTCCATTAAAGTTCAGTTTATGGGCTTAGGAAATATGTTCCATTCCTACTTAGTTTTCAGCATAAGGTATTTCATGCTGAATATTAAGAAATGTTATCAATTAATTTATACTGCTGCCTACCAGAGATACTGATAACAATAGCTAATTAGACTTAGTATAAGGCTATGTTTTAACTAAAGAAGCATTGTCTGAGTGGATCAGATGATGAAAAATCAAACATAAATAATGTGCCCTAATTGAACATTTGTAATTCCGTTGGGATCCTCTGATACATTATATATGTTTGATTTATCATCATCTGATCTGCTTGTGTGATACACCTCCAATTAGGACATTGCCTTAACCTTCGAGAAGTTCATAAAGTATTTAACAAGATTTTTATTTTAACTGTTTATCTTTTAACAAATTTATAAAATATAATTGTAAACTTAATTGATTTTAAATTATTGTTCTATGTTAACTTTACACTCACTGAAAATGTCCTTTCTATTTTGCAGCTACAGCTGATGGAGGTTCAAGTCCTAATGGCAATCAAGCTAATGCTAACTTTAGTATGACCATTCTAAATTATAATAATAATTATTATAATAATATCAACAATAGTTTTGGGCACAACACAGATTCTGAACTAACAGGTTGGTATAATTTTATATTTAGGTTTTACACTGTGTACTAGTTTATGCTTTATGACAGAGGTTTCCAACTCGTATGCCTTAGCACCTTGGGGTGTCCCAAGCATACGTCAGGATTGCTGCAAACGAATGCTATTTTCTCAAAATATTAAAAAAATAAATTTATTTTCCTATATTCTTAACTGGTCTAAAGATAATTGTTGAGACATTTTTATATATTTTTAGCCCTATAAGAATACCCCAAAATTTTTTGAGCCCATAAAGCGTGCCGTGACAAAAAATGTTCAGGAACCAGTGCTTTATAACTTTAACATAGTGGTCAATTGAGGAGCTTACTCAAAAGGGCACACATTCAATTTGCAAAATTGAAAAAACAAATGAAATTACTTGTGAAATAATCTTCTATGTTGTCCACATATGGTATTAAATAAAAATGGCCTCAAAACTAACATGTTAGAAATAAAAATGTTTTTATCCACAACTTTAGGAGATATGGGTATATTTATTTTGGATATGCCATATTTATGTTGATATTTCTAAAATATGTGGCCATAGTTATTTTTAGTCACAACACGGATTTGTTCACTTTTGGAAAAAAAAAAAAAAAAAAAAAATATGAGCTTACCATAATATCATCATTATCAATCGGTACAATAACCTGTCACTGGTTCCTGGTCTCTTTAACCAGCTTTTACCATTTATTCGATTAAGAAACGGCTATCCTTCAACTTTGAACACAATACCAATTTGATTCCTAGAATCTTCTTTCTCTTTATTGTTTCTTCCTGACTATGGAATAAGATTGTTAAGGAGATTTTCTGTATCATACCTTTTTTTTTTTTTTTTTTTTTTTTACAATAATGAAATATTGCTAATATATATTCACTGAGTGGCAAAAAATATGTAATAGAACTAGAACTCATGAACGCATTAACATTGAAGTTATTTAGATGACGAATAATATATCGTACTCAATATATTTATGTATTTACTTAAAGTTTAAACAACAATTTGCTACAGAATAATATTTTATCGATATATTTCAGGTGATCGTGATAGGACTGATGGGGGAATTTCAGAAGGCACCGTTGAAACCATAATTACTCATTCTCCTTCGGAATCTTCATCTCATCTTATATGTACATATAGCTTCAACAAAAATATTTAAATAAGCTAAATTATTGTAAAGGTATTGTATTATTTTCAATCTTTTTTTTTTTTTAGTTGCAACCGAATGTTTGCAACCATATCAAGGACGTAATCCTTGCCTGGAACGTAATCTCTTAAGTGATTCTTCTGAAGAAGTTTGTATTATAGAAACTTCAGCTAAAGATACACGAGAAACTCAAGCTCTTATATCTCATGCTCCTGCACAGCGCATTCTTCGACCACCACCTCCTGTGCCATACCATCAAAATAGTCCTTTTCAGCCTCTTAAACAGGTACTTTTTATTTTGAAAATTATGCACTTTCAGTTTTTTTTATAAAACTTGTGATCATGATGATTGGTGGTGCAATAATCCATCAGTAGCCTCTGGAAGTAGACTCCACGTTGTACAGTGGAGTTAAGAAGCAGGCTAGCGTCTGCTACCACTCCATTCACCCATCTTACTTTCGACCTTCCAACTCTGCTGGTCCAGTATAGGGTCTCTGACAATTTTATTCTATGGCCATTGGATCTAGCACTAAGCTCTGTCAAAATGGACCAATATAATGAAAAATACAATTTTTTAAATCAAAAACTTTAATTCTTCCTTCATATTCTTTAACAATTATTTAGTAGGGAAAAATATTCTGCATAAAATTTGTGGATGAAATATGCTAAAAATTTGGATATGAAAGTTTTTTATCATGTTGATTAGTAAAGGAAAACAATAGTTTTATTATAAAAACAAATATATCACTTTCTTCAAAGTTTGTTAAAAGAAATACCAAGAAATAAAATATGAATTGAAAATTCCAAGCATGTAAAATGTTGTTCTTAAAAATTTTGCTTTACTATAACCAACATTGCCCAAGCCAATAGTCATAGAATACAGCTATAAATTTCCAAGGTGTATTCAATTTTGTCCTCTTCATGTTTTTCTAAAAAATGTACGAGTATGAGGGAAAAATGTTAAAAAAAGCTTTTTAATGTGCCATAGAATGAGAGAAGTTGAAAATTTGTTTGTTTTTTTTCTCTATGCACCTGTCACATAAAAAATTTCAAAAAAATCAAAATTGCACAACCTTTTGCTTGGCAGAACACCTCCATTCCCTGGACTAGTAAACAGAATTCCTTAAGCGCACCCTTTTAATGTTACAATTTCTTAGGAAGGAATATAGAGATCGGAACTGGGATTGTGCATGGCTCAGAAGAATTTCATACTTATATATGCCTATACTATTTATTGTTCATTTGTCTGAAATTATAAAGTCTACTAACATTTCAGACCAATGAAGAACTTGGGAGCAATTGTGGAACTGGAGTAGTTTCTCGTTTTTCTGTGCCTCTGAAGAAATTATTGGGTGGTGAAGGGAAACTTACCGTTTCTCCTTTTGAACCTCCTCGACCTACTTCTCTTACACTTTTTACTGAAGAGGAAGAAGCAAGGTTGAGAGAACTTTCCGGTAGAATTGGTACACCCGGAGATCTACCGCCAGCAGTAAGAAAGAAGAGGGGTGAGAGAGCAGCTAGGCTTTCATTGTATGATGATAGAATCATGTCAAATTCTACTTTCTAGTCACTATTATATTGTTCCTTTTCTATATACAGAATTTTTTGTAAATAATGGTTTAAATAACCCTGAAGTTTTTTTTATGTATAATGTACTTTGATCGGCAAAAATTTGCTTTTAAGTAATTAATTAATAGAAAAATGTTATCATATTTTATATTTAACTACATTTTTCTCATTCATGTACTTTATTCTGATTTTCTTTCCGTTTACTTATGTATCATTACAATTTCTTAAATATTTTCTTGATTCTTATTTTTAAAAATAACTTTTAATCTGAAAAATAAACATATTCCTTGTTTTTGTAATTTTAGGAAAATTTTACCTTAGAAAATAAATTCTCTGCACATATACAAAGAAATTCCAGCAAAAAAAGTAATTTTATTAATTTAAAAAAAAAAAATGATTTCTTTAATATTAAGACATGCAATCTATAATTAGTATGTTATGAAACCCCTTATTTTTGTTTGTTATCTTAATTATTTTTTTATCGTTAAAACTTGCACTGGTTATTCGGCTGTGACTGAAGAAAGTTCTTGTCCCCTTAGTATGACAGAAATTAATATATACTGTTGTTACCGCTTAATCGGAACACCAATTAACAGGGTCAACATTTTGCATGAAACGGAATCAAAATAGGTTTAACTATTTAAAATTCCATAAATATATATTTTATGAAAGAAAATTATACTGTTTTTAAAATATCTGGGTTTTCTATTTCATAATGTACAATATTTTCCTTCAGTTGTTTTTTTATGATCGGCGACCTTTTTCTATTGGACTTCTGAACAATAGTTCACATATTTGGTGTCAGTTTTGAATGATGCTTAGCCGTACTCTTTTGTTATAAATTCTTTCATTAATGAGTGATATTTTAATTATTTTTTTATATATTATCGTAGATACAATCTTTTATAACTTGACTCAGTTTTGGACATGTTCCCTGTTGATATTATAAGTGTAATAACAGCTAACATCACTAATTGCTCTGCTCTCCGGTCTTTCAATTAAGCGGAACCAACTGTTATAACACCCCACCTCCTCTAATTGTAGAATTTATGCAATTTAAAAGAATTTTAATAACTCCTATTAAAGGAAAACTATTATAATAATGGTCACAAGAAAGGAAGAACTTTTTTTTTTTAATTATATGATCTGATCTTTTGGCTAAAAAATAGCTCTTATTAATTTAAAAATATATACAATACATAATGTATTTTTCCCTGTATTCATTTAGTTACCTATTGCAAGTTATGAATAAAAGCATAAGTGAAATGTATCTGTTGATGAGGGAGGGATATTTTCAATGTGACCTTGCAAATAAGCTTTGTGTATTGAATATTGTTAATACAATTCCAATACATATTAATTTTAATTCTAGCATCTATTGCATTCTTTATATTTTTAAAGATTGTGTTTATTTAATATTAGCAAATTGTATTAATTACATTCATATTTAACAAAAGAAGTCATAAAGTTAGAATTTAGATATTTACAT
>NW_027107765.1:1111647-1117508 GCF_000696795.3 Halyomorpha halys | reverse complement strand
TGGCAACTTTTTTTTTTTATTTACTCATTACTATTATTAAAAATTTTCATATTTCTGTGTTCTTCTTAAAAGTACCGGAATCTTGAGTTTTCCTTTTTTTAATCGTCAGAGATTAGGCTTACCAATAATATACTGAATTTGTTATAGTATATAATATCTGATTTATTATTATTATTCATATTTAAGAAATTTTAATTAAAATTAATGATCAGTCCTTTTATCTTCATAATTGTGAATACCCAAAGGGGAGGGGAGGAGATAACAGAGAGATTCACTTGTTAAACACGAGAAATAGTTCAGAGTCCTGAGGTTAAGTGAGGGAAAAATAAAACCCTCAAAATTTGAATTATTTTTAAGTTTAAAAAATAAACAGTAATGGTTAATATTTAGTATGAGTTCTGTATTAATCTTTATTAGTGAAATTTTCTATTGCATCAATTAAGATTGAAGTAAATGTAGAGCAGGCTTACAACTATTATCAGGAGAGTTATTCACATTGTTTCCCTACAGATCACGCCAGCAACAACAAAAATCAATTAACTAATTACTTAAATAAGGAAAATATAATTTTAAAAAGTTTAAAAAATATTAGGCTATAGTTTTAATATATCCTAACATTGTTACTAAAATGCTAAAAAATGTGAATTGTACAACTTGAGGGTGTATATGATCATTGATCAATTAATGATGATGTAAGAAATAAAAAAATACTTAATGTAATACTTTGTAATGTAAGTACTTTGTGAAATATTTTATAAAATTTATATTATTCAGCAAAATTGATTTTAATAAAAATCATTATAATATTATGAACAACGAGTTATTGAAAAAAAAAACTTTATTTTACATGTTAAGCAATTATAGTTATTTACTAAGTATATAAATAAATAGATCTTTTTAGTTCTTAAACAAAAACTTGTATGAAATATGAACATAATATAAATATGTTTCTTTTAATGATAAGGCAATGTTTGTTGTATTCAACTCTGTATTAATTTTATGGTGATGTTTTCTTTTTGCACAAGGGATGATATATTTAAACTTATTTTATTTTAAGAGGGTGAAGGACATTGATATCCTAAAATTTCTTAATTCTTTATTAAGACAATGTTCTGGGTCTTAGTCACAAGAATCATTTGAGTGCACTAAGCATTATTACAATCTTAAATAAAAAAAAGTCTAATATATGAAATAATATTTTTTTTGTTAAATAAAATAAAATTTTAAAATTAGTTCTGTTGTTAAAGAGGAAATTAAATTTACTAAGAAAAAAAAATCAAAAATAGTATTAACAATACAAGGAAGTTATGGTTTAAATATTACTTTCAAATTTTACTAGGATGGACTTATATTGAATATTTGTAAAGATATAAAGTCTTGGTGGCTAACATTGAAGTAGTGAATCTCGACTGCGACGATCTGTAGAAAAACAATGTGAACAACTTTCTTTATTACAGACACAAGTATACCTTAGTTCTACCAAAATTATTCTTTTAAAATATTAGTTTTTATGTGCTAATTAAAAATATTAGGGATGAACCATAGTCAACATTTTTTGTTAGATGGTTTTTATTGTTTACCTTCATTAGAGGTTACCCATTGCAATTTGATTAATTATCCTTTACTTGAATGTTGTTAAATTACCTGCCATTAGACAAGTTTCATATATTATTTTTATTTTTCTTCTAAACCTAATCTTAATATCTCCCAAAACATTTTCAGTAAGAAATCATTAATCAGGGTAATAATATTATAACATCAATATGACATTTTTTACATAAATTGCACTTATGAGCCTGTTGTATCAAATATTATTTTAATCAGCCTAAAAAAAAAGATAACCAAGAATGTATATTAAACATATATCTTATTTAACTGCTTTGTAATTAATAATTTTTTATTAAATGTATTCTTTGACATTTTTCTTTTTTGTGAGCTAGTTTAGTCTAATTTAAAAAACTGAATTCATTATTGCTAAGTTATTTCTAGACATTAAAGTAAAAGATTTATTGTGATTTTAGGTTATGAACTCATAATATTAGTTCCTCATTATGGGCTGCTTATAATTTTGTTGGTTAAAATGTCATTCGAAACTTATGATAGTCATTACTTTTTTTTCCTGTGTAAGAAATAAAAAAATTAAGATTTTGAAAGAAAAAAATGTGACATAAGTTATGAAAAATAAAAAATAATTAATAGCCTTGTTTGTTATAATAATTACCATAATCAAATGTATCTGTTTCTTTATAATTCTAATTGATTCAGTGAAGTGAACTCAACAATTCAGAGATTCGGTCTTAAAACAGGGTAACTGCAAAAATGAAAACTTTTCTAATGCTAAATTATTAGTTAATTACAATCTTCAACCAGCAGTCACTTATCATAACTTTATATCAAAGCATTGTCTTAAGAAAAGGAATTTCCAAAAAATTCTTTCAACAATTTATGAAATAATCCTTTAAAAAGCTGGTGAAGTAAAAAAATTTGATTCATAAAAAAATTCAGTTACCATCTTTAACAGCCTAACAGGCCGATCATATTTAGAATTTCACTGTAAAAGCAACATAACCTATTAATTTGGAGTTAGATAGTCCGGGTGGCAGTCAAAATAGTAAAAGGAAACTATTTATTGTTAACTATTTTTTGTAAAACAAAGCAAGAGAAATAGTTTCTTTACTCTCTCAGAAATTGAGTTTCAATCAAGTTTCTTCTACAGTGACAATATCATGGCCACCATATTTGAGTGACAAATGTGAGCATATTTATTTCTCAGGAAACCAAAAAAAGAAATTAAATTTTACTTTTCCATTGAAAATAATTTATCTATCTCTGTGGCTTTTTATTTTCCAAAAATCTTTCTGGTAAATTAATAGAACTTACAAATGCTGTAAATCAAAGCGCTATTTTTCATATTTGTTATCAAAATGTTTTGGTTAAATTTGTTTATTGTATTAGAAGTGCAAAATCTCATTTTCTTTTTTTAATGCAAGTTAACAAACTTCTGCTCCTTGTATTTTTTCTTATTATATTTATTTTTCATTGTAAATTATTAAAAAGTAATGAAACTTTTTTAAAATTATAACAAAGTTGAATAATAGTTTCTGATTGTTATTAATTTGTTTGTTTATAAATGATTTATGTATTTGAATCTTTTTGTTTATGTATTCAAATAGATCATCAATAAATCATTTATTATTTAGTTTTATGCAGTGACTTTAAAATTCCATTATGAAAGACATTTATAATTAATAATTCCTGAAAACCTTCTGATGTAGATTTAGTTGAGCTTTTCAAAGTTTCTAATCTTTGAACTTTAGTTTTAAAATGATTGATTTAAGCTCTTCATAGAATATTCATTAAAGAAATAATATAAGAAATGGAAGTTAACTTAAAACATTAGACTGAAGATTGCTCAGAGTAGAAGTTTTTAAATGCCAGTTTGTCTTTACATTAGTTTTAAGGTAGGATTTCACTTGTGATCAGTCTGGTCCAATAAACATTGGCATATATTTTTCAATGATTTTCGCCTCCACATTTGATAAAAAAATATTTATCAATGAGTACCAATCACTACTCAGCTAATACTGATTTTGGAACACATTGCATTGCCACGCTAAATACAAGTGTGGCCTAAATACCTTCATCCTATGAGCTATATCAAGTATGATATATTTAACGTAGATCAGACCATACATGTATTTTGCTACATTTTTTTGTCACCAATAAGTGGTTATAGTAACTTTTTGGTAAAATCAAATTACTGTAGGTGTTAAATCATAGATTTTTACTGTTTTCTCAAAATATTAAAAATTGCTCTAAATGTCATATCAAAGTACAAATAAGTGGTCTTTAAAATCCGCAAGTATTCTCATTAAAATAACATGACAGGTCTTAAATGCTGAATTTTCAAAACATCTTTTCTAACTAAGTATCTAAAATTTTGTTTTATGAATGATTAACAATTCACATTGTTTGCCGTTAGAAACAAGAAATTGATATAAAATATGAAAGAATTACAACTAAATTGTAATTCTAAACAATGTTAATAAAATAAATGTTTTTGTGTTGCCATTGTTTTAGAATAATAATCAGATTTTACTATCCCTCACCTATAGTTGAAATATATATTAAGAGAAAGAATCGCCATCCTGCATAGTAATGGAATTGCCTTTTTGAAACGTACAAAGATTAATTTCATTTCAAAGGAGTGTAGTCTAGTGAAAGTTGTATGATCAGACAATGATGGCAATATTGTGACCAGTTTTTCTATGATTACATTTAAATCTTAACAAGATAACATAAACAAAATAAATTCAATGAAAAATAATGTATAATTTTCTGAATAATTACAACTTAGATTAATATCACAGACAATTTAGATTTTACAAAATAAATCTACTAATATAGGAACTATAACAGAAATACATTAGGCATAATATTAGTTCATTAGTAAAAATATACTTACTACAAATACCTACTTCTGCTGCTTTTAATAAGAATCATAAAGACATCAGAAAGAATGAATGGTATTAAAAACCATAATGGGATCATAACATACAATGTGGAAATATTTGAAACAACATTTTCTAGCTTTAAACATAGTATAGCTTGTGATATAAGTTTTAAAATTATAGCCAACAAATAATAAAGCTTGCGCTGTACTGAACTTGACAAGGTTTCATGGCCAGAACGACAGTACGACATCATATTAAGAAACACATAAGATAGAAGGATCGAATCATAAAACCAAAGTGGTATGAAGACAATAAACCAGTTCCACTGTATCCGAAGGTCTAATCTCAGTACTAAGAGAATGAGGAATACAAGCAGCACAAACCAGGTAAATAAAGCTCTGTGAAGTACAGCCATCCTATAAATAATTTAAATTATTTAAGATTTAGTTCTAATTAATTAATAAAACTACTAAATAGAGAGCAATTTTACCTTACTAATGACTGATAGGGGACATTAGTAATTCAGCAATAAATTTTATATTGTAGTTAATAATCAGTAGTTTATTAAAATAAACTACTATGAGATTCACCAAAATAAAATCTATTAGATCTAATGAAAATGAATTTTGTGTACAATGTTCTCATAAACAAAATTGATGGTAATCATTACCGAATAGTTCAAATGAACAGTCTTAAACCCACTGAATCAGCAGCTGATAAAGACATCGTTCAGGTACCTAACTTAAATTAATTATTTTTAAAAAAACCTTCAAAATTAGTTCAAATAATATGATTAGTGTGGTTTTGGAAAACAAACGATTCACATGAACAGTAAACAGGTTTTAAAATACAAATGAAGAGCAAGAAGCCAAGGAGTAAGTAATAATTTTGCTTATAAGAAGTTATATTATCTATCTGTGCCTACACCTAATGTACATTTTAGTATTGAAAAAATCGTGAAATTCAATAAAACTATTTGTTGATTTCACAATCTGGTCAATAATTAATCGTGAATTTGGTTATGACACGTTAGTAGAAAAAACCTCTTATTCGCAAAATTTTCACTTTTACTACTTGGTTTCTCTTCTTACCCTTTCGAATTTGATGCTACTCTTGGTTCCTATATGATGACTTTTTATTTAAAGGGTTTCTGGAAGAATCACTTTAACGAAGTTACAAGCTCCGTTGAAGTTACAAATCATAAAATGTTTTCCCTTTTTTAGAAAATATTTAAACATAGACAAATAAGTAGTGGTGGATTAAGCAAACATAACGGCCGAAAAGGTCACAAGATCATAAGAGATATCTATTAAATAAAACCACAAATTGTATCCAATACTGTCTCAACACTTTATTTCTTATTAGTCCAACGTTTCGGCTATTCCAGCCATCTTCAAGGACATCTTT
>NW_027107765.1:1095833-1111157 GCF_000696795.3 Halyomorpha halys | reverse complement strand
TAATTACTTCCCTAAATAATATTATTTAAATAAGAGATATCTTTACTTCAAAAGTTTTATTTTATTTGATCTAATTTGAAATGAACCAGAGGTGTGAAAAAAACTCTTTAAAATAATCGAGCGAATCTAAAAACTAAACATTAAATTCATGCACTATAAGTTAAAACTAATTTTAAGAGGCCAATTTATTTTCTAGCTTAAGGCACCAGTTTGTTCCATCCTCGATAATAAACTACATATTAAAATTCACGAGACATTTTTAAGGAAATATACTAAAATTATCATGCATTCTTTGTAAAAATAGTAAAAAAAAACCATAAAATACTCAAAGCTTACAATGGTGGGTGTCAATTTGATAAGAATTAAGAATGAGAAACTGGAAAAATCAAGGTTTGTCATCAAAGAATGGATTCGAGCTGAATACGTAGAGACTACCAAAGTGTAAAGCCCTTTCCTGTTCGTCATTTGATTACCTGAGTGCCAGAATTCAAATTCAACTCTAACTTCCTTTTTTTAAGGAGTATACATTAGGAAATTATTCACAGGGAATAATTTTCTTTTTTTGATAGAATTCCTTAACTGCTTCAATATATCTACTGCTTCCCGGCTGCAAGTTGATAACATCTCAGCATAAATTTCGAAGTTAATAGCGTATATTTGTATACTATGTTCAATAATATTGATTGTGTAAAGATGTGTCCAAAATGGGCAAATGTGGGACGAACGGGTGATAGCAGTGGTCGCTTATTCACTTAATGTGGTTGAGTGTCCTTTTTGAATTCGAATGTTCATTCAGAACACTTAACTTTATTCCGTATGAGTAATTTTTTTCTCTTAATCCGACTAAACTACCATTGCTTCCACCCGGTCGCTTTGCACTATTTCAATTTGGCGATGGTCTAAGGAATGCTACCATGGATCGTTTCATAAAGTAGGTTATCTCTAGATTAAGTCATTTATTTATTCTTCGTATCCAATAATCTGAAGACCGGAATGCGTTTGTCTATCAAATAATCTCCCTTATATAAAATACTAGAACATTTCAATAAATACATAGCACATCAACCAAGGCAAGAGTAAGGCTGAGTAAATTCTCGTTTGTTGAAATTGGAGTGGTGATTATGTCGTTAGTATTTAACTAGACAAATTAATCTTTGCAAGCTTTCCAATTTCAGGCCAAGTTTTGCTGATGACAGCCTTACACCATTTTACCACAACAGCATAAAGAAACATTGGTCTAACAACTGCAATGAATATATTTAATTTTATTTGTATTTGTTTACTGAGTCTGATTTAAGGAACACAGAGGTAAACTATTCATCTACAATAACACTAGCTTTTCTGTAGTCGACGATTTATCTTTTATTTACTTCATGGATAGGGAAAATGACTTAGGATTTGGGAAAAATAAGAATACTGATTAAGAAAAAATTTTTAGACATCAGTAGCATTGAAATATCCTCAAAAGACTAACATTATCGGGATATTATTTTGTGAGAAGAGCATGCAATAGTTTGAACACGATTCTAACAATTTTTTTTTAAACTAAAGAATCTAAGAATTGAGTGGAAGATGAAACCACCTGAAGGCCTGATAGTGTTCATATCTATTTATTTATTCTTAACAGTCTCGTAAAAACGAGAGCTTAATGTAGCTGATTCTAACAGTTCGGTTCTATGACTGTAGATAGCATGGGCGTTTCGAAGAAACATCTTGACTGAATTTTAAAGTTGATTTAACTCTTACCAGATGATAGAATCGATATTTTCGATATAGTTCGTATAAAGTGTGTAGGTTTATTGTTACACCCAGGATTTATATATTCTATATACTTGAAACTTAATTGATAAAGCCGCAGGTCTTTATCTAAAACTTTTTCAATGGCTGCTTTTCCAGGATCTATTGCATTTGATGAGTATGGTAGACCTTTTATCATTATTAAAGATCAAGAAAAACAAAAACGTTTAACCGGCAATGATGCTATCAAGGTAATACTATTTTATATTCTGTTTAGTATAATATATTGCTTATATGAAGAAGGAAAATATTTTAAAATAAATATTTAAATGAGGATTTAATTCATTTTATGAGTTGGTAGGAAGAATATGGGTTAATGGTACTGTAACCACATGGTTCATAATTTTGATTTTTCATGGTTTAGTGTGTGGTATTTTGAACTATTTATCGTTCGAAAATGATGTTTAAGTAGAAACACTTTGTTTATTGTAAGAAGTATTATGATAATATGTTTTGACTACTTACATATATATATCACTGCTCAACTTATAGTGGTCTTATGACAAAAAATATAGTTTTGATTCTATTTAGAATACGACATATTCCTAAGTATCATAGACTGAGATTACTTTCTTTACTGAGTTCCTCCTGCTGGCTTTCCTTAAGCTATTAGAGTCGTTACATGTCTGTGGAATACCTCAAGAAAAAAAAATTTATGATATGATGCACTCTTCAAGCAGTGATATTTTCCAATTATGGAGAAAAAATTATTCATCTAAGTATTATTACGAAACATTTTTGTGAGCTATAACTGAACATGATTGCAATTCCTTTGCTATTACAGGGAATTTGTCATATCTGAGGCCATCCTCTGATAACTATAGTATGGTTATTTTGTTTTGATAAGTTTTTACATTTTGAAGTGAAGATTTTGGTTTGCAGGAATCTTACCATACATTGAATCCTAAACTGAGCCAAGTGTTTTTTATTACACCTTCCATATTACATGTATATATTTATGGTATGTAAGCTTTCAATCAGTTGCTCCTGTATTTCTCTTTGGCTCAGTTTAAAATTGGATAACATGGATTATTGTAGAGTCAAAACAACTGATGGTATTTCATTGATATAATTGTAGAAGATGGTATGGGGGTGCGGTCAGGAAAAAGAACATAAGTAAACAAAAAATTATTGATTCATGCCAACGTGTCGACCTCAGTTTTAGGTCTTCATCAGGGCTATAGAACAAAAAGAGATAACAACCATCATTCAGAGAAACATAAAATTGAAAATAAATTTGTTTTGTTTTGGATTATATCACGACCATCTTCTCCAGTCATTAGTTTACGGTCAACTATCTACTCCTCTTCATTGATATAAGTATGTTGGTATGATTAGTTATCACAGGTATTGAGCTTAATAGAGAAGTCAGTTTGGCCATTGTGCTTTAATGTGGCCCTTTGCTACAAATATTGTTGGCCCCTGATAGAGGAAATCATAGTGCTGAAAAATCGGAAGTAGGGAAAAGTTTTTGCACAGTTTTCCTAAGTTTTTCACTCAATAACTTAAGTTATCTTTATATATATTATCTTATAAACTATTTTTTACTTAAAATTATGAAGAAGATTGTCAGAGGTGTGGTCAAAGGAAACAAAAAATAGTTAGCAACTATAACTGACCATCTTCATAATTTTTTTTTTAATTTTTAGAGCCATATTCTCTCAGCCAAAGCAATTTCTAAAATTGTTAGAACTTCTCTGGGTCCAAAAGGTTTGGATAAATTGTTAGTGTCACAAGATGGTGACGTAATGGTGAGTAACGACGGAGCTACCATCATGAAGCAGATGGATGTGGACAATGAAATAGCAAAACTAATGGTGCAACTTTCACAGTCCCAGGATGATGAAATTGGTGATGGAACTACTGGAGTTGTTGGTAATTATAATTTTTTAAATATATTTTTTCCATAATATGTATTATCTACTATAGTAATTTTTCTACTTTTATCTTATTTAACATCCCTTGTTTTTTTCTATAACTTTATCCGCTGTAATACTTTAATAGAAAATTGAAACAATTAATCAATCTCATTTCATTTTAATATATGTTTATACCACTTGGTTATACATTAATAGTAACATTTTTTAAAAATACCAATAAAGAAATAACATTAATTTTAAATGATAAAAGTGCAAGAACAATTAATTAAAAAATAATTTATTCTACCTTTTTTTTTTTTGTTTAGTTCTTGCAGGTGCTTTGTTGGAACAAGCTGACATTTTATTAGATAAAGGAATTCATCCTATTAGAATTGCAGATGGGTTTGAATTAGCTGCAAGAGCTGCTATAGAACATTTAGATTCAATTGCTACTAAATTTCCTGTTGATCCTAACAATTTAGAACCTCTTATTAAGACTGCTATGACAACTCTTGGGTCAAAAATGTAATGATACAATTTATTTTGATTATTATTTCTTTAATTTTTTACTTTCTTTTATTAATTTATTTAATTTTAGTGTAAACAAATGCCATCGCCAAATGGCAGAAATAGCTGTTAAAGCTGTATTATCAGTGGCTGATCTTGAAACGCGGGATGTTAACTTTGAGCTAATAAAAGTTGATGGTAAAGTTGGTGGAAGGCTTGAAGATTCAATGCTTGTGAAAGGTGTAGTCATCGATAAGGATTTCTCTCATCCTCAAATGCCAAAGGTTAGTCCAATTTATTAATTAAGTACTTAAGGAAAAAATGATCACTAGAGTATTAAAGAATATAAAAATGACTACTGCTCATCAGGTCTTATTATTTCTATTACTTACCCTCTTATGACTTATATAACTTTAGATATCACTCTTTTATTTTACTGACATATTTTCATGTTTTTCATTGTATCATGTTTTTTCACCTGTTTCTTAATATATTAAAATTGGTTTCAGGTATTAAGGGATGTTAAAATAGCGATTTTAACTTGCCCATTTGAGCCACCCAAGCCAAAAACAAAACATAAGTTGGATGTGACATCTATTGATGACTATAGGGCATTGAGGAAGTATGAAGAAGAGAAATTTAATACCATGGTTTCTCAAGTAAGTACAATAGTTCTGTATCATTGTAATTTGCTTCTTTGTTTTCAATTTATGAAAAAAAAAATTTTTTGATTCTAATGAAGAAATAATTGCGCCTTGAGAAGCTCGAGGTGTTATAATTATATAACAGACTTCGCTTCTTTGATGTTTGAAAGTTTTCAATCTGAGGAATCAAACGGTGTCAATTTATAAAGAACTTGAAAAAGAGTTTTAAGTTTTTAGTATTCAAAATTATTAGTTTTTTATGTTTAGCATAATATATATATATATTTTTTGAGCATAGGTGAAAGAGGCAGGTGCTACACTTGCTATATGTCAGTGGGGATTTGACGACGAAGCCAATCATCTTCTCTTGAAGAGGGAACTTCCTGCAGTTAGGTGGGTTGGTGGTCCCGAAATTGAGGTAATTGCTTTTAACAACTGCTTTATTGCAAAGCAAATATTAATTAATATAAAAGAGATATTATTAATTTAAATGAATCATGAAAAAATAAAGAAATTACTCTTAGTGAATTCCATGGTTGTTCTGATTTGCTATAAGAAAAGAGAAGTTCTGTTGTTTTTAAGCATCTGTTAGTGAGTCAGGCCCACACTTCTTTTTTTTTCAAAAATTAATTGTCAAGTGTTGCCTCCCACCACTTTCGTTTCATCTTGAGCATTCCCTCGCATCACAAAATTTGTTTTTCTTCAGTTGCAGAATAATGGTAAAAAAGTTTCATTTAAAAAATTTTATGAAAAATAAATGAGCTGCAGGCCCTCGCTATAGTACAGCAGCAGCAACCTACCATCTGTTTCAGTCCTCTATGACTGAGTATAATGGTTTGAATGATTTTAATTATAATAATAAGGTCTTTTGGAATGCATGAATGTGAGTGTGTCAGAAAATGTCATCATTTTTCTCAAGGCATCTGTAATTCTCTCTTGTCTCCTTTATCACTTTCAAGTAATCCCTTAAATCCGGCTCAATCCATTTAAATCCAGATTTTCAAATTTTAACATTTATGAAGATTTATTATGCAATAAATGTGAAATAGGTACACATATCAATATTTATTTACATTTATATTTATTATATACTTGCTAACTAGTGTTGCTTATTATTACAAAATAATGGAAAATTATGTTAATTATATTGCATGTTAACTTGTAAAAACAAATTAGACATTTTTATGAAAGGTCACAATTTAGTATTATGTATGTTTTATTGTTATAGTTAATAGCTATTGCAACTGGTGGACGTATTGTACCCCGATTTGAAGAATTGAACCCTGAAAAACTTGGTCGAGCTGGACTTGTCAGAGAAATCTCTTTTGGTACTACCAAGGACAAGATGCTTGTGATTGAAGAATGTGCTAATTCTCGTTCAGTTACAATTTTCATCAGAGGTTCAAACCAAATGGTATGACCTTAACATCCTTTTATTCTTTCATATGTTGTTATAAAAGATCTTTTTCAAATTGCCTATCCATTCCACGTTGATTGATGGTAGCTATTCTATTTCGTAAAATCAAAATCTTATAAATTTGATGAAATTGATTGAAAAGTTTATGTTTATATTATTTTTCAGATAATTGATGAAGCTAAAAGGTCAATGCATGATGCACTTTGTGTTGTTAGAAATTTGATATGTGATGACAGTATTGTGTATGGTGGAGGAGCTGCCGAACTTTCTTGTTCCATCGCTACTGCCAAACAGGCAGATAAGGTCTGCATATTTTACATAATTTCCTATTGTAATTTTTTTATTTTTGTGGGATAGTTTAAGATATTTAATAATAGAAATCTGATGTTACTATTAGCATATATTTTAAAATATTATTATAGTATCATGAGCAGAACGTATTAGAGCTCTTAAGGCTAGCCTATTCCTTAATAGCAAGGGCGTACCCAGGATCAAAGCTGGGTAGTGTAAACCATAGTCAATCAGGCTGTGACATTTCAGCATGGAAAAGGCAAATAATACCCAAAATTTTAAGACAATTATATATAATTGTCGTAGTCCTTTTGTAGTTATAACAATCAGTAAGTTTTTCCTTGAAAAAAAAATTTAATTTTTATTAAATTAATAATTCTTTCACTTCTTAGATGGGCAGTTATGACACTGGGTACATCCATGTTTTGTAACCTGATTACTTAATTTCTCAGTTAAGGAAAGTGATTTGTGTAATCTAAAAAAAAAAAAGTTTTATCATTTCTGTGAATCGATATAAAAGTAGTATTATAAAATATGTTCATCAACACCGTACTGTGAGAACCGAAGTATTTGGAATTTTTTTCTCTATTTATTGTAAATTTTTATTAAAGAGATTTACTTTAATGTTTAGATTTCATCAATTGAACAATATGCCTTCCGTGCATTCTCTGAAGCTTTGGAGTCCATTCCTTTCGCTCTAGCAGAAAATTCAGGCTTACCACCAATGCAAGTTGTAACCAGTGTAAGAGGAAGGCAAATTCAAGAAAATAATCCTGCTCTTGGTGTTGATTGTATGGGCAAAGGAACTAATGGTGAGCCATGGGATACAAAATGTATCTCTGTTATTGCTATATACTTAATATAATTTTATATGTGGAAAAGATGGTTGGGGTTGTAGTTAGTAATGATAAATGAACAGAAATGATTTACTTATTTTCTACTGTTTTATTTATTTCATACTGACTGCACTCCCGACTATCTCATTTTGATTCTACGGTCAACAACAAAAACTTCCTTATTAATATTCATTGCTGATATTTATTTAGCTTCTGATTTATAATTTAGTGATATTAGATCAGACTCGTTTCTCCTGCTTAACCAAAGAGTGATTATCATATTTTATGAAAAAAATTATGTGCAGAAACTAAATACCTGCATAATACATATTACTAAATACAATTGTCTGTATTGACTAACAATTTCTTAACTAGTCAACGTTTCAGGCATCTGCCCATTTTCAATTCTGTTAAATTATCTGTGGTTGTTACAAAAGTTATGAATTCTCTTAAGCTCTTTTTTAAAAAGAAAATTTTCAAACATTGTCTGACTAGCATTAGTTCATTTTCATTGTAAATATGTAATTGTAGATATTTTAAGGACCTAATATGGTACAAAATGGAGATGACTTAAAATATTACAATCGAATATGGCTAATGATTTCTGTGTATAATTCATTAAAATTTATTACCAGTTGTAAAATATTTTCATAATAGATAATTAATAATATTGCTGTTAAAATTCATTTGTGAATCCTTTTTAAATTATTAAATGAGTTTCATTTTTGTTTCAGATATGAAAGAACAGCATGTTATTGAGACCCTCAAAAGCAAAAAGCAACAAATAATGCTTGCTACACAGTTAGTCAAAATGATACTCAAAATCGATGATGTCAGAACACCTAATGACATTCCCTTCTAATTATTATTTTTGTATTACTACCTCGCCTTAAGTTACTTTAATAAACCAATAAAAATCACAGCTTTATAACTAACTTAATTTGAAATAAACTTCTTTTTTTTATACTAACTTTGCAGTTTTCATAGTTATTTTCCCTTAAGTTGCCATAACGTGAATTTACAGATAAGTGAATAAGTAGGTGGACTTCTTTTATGTGAATTGGCAAGAAGTTTGGCCCTTAATGGTAGTTTCCATTCCATAAGGCTGTAAAGTGAAAAACAAAATTCATATTTTCTATTTTAATTAAGCTATCATGTGAACCAGTGTTAAATCACAAATTGTTTGAATTCTACATTTCATTAGAGAGTGATGATTGAGTTTTATGTTCCAGCATCTCTTAACTAGGTTTCTATTTATAGATCCGTTAAAAATGCTACTGGATTTATCAAATGAAAGAAGGATGTCTTCAAATCTGTTAAAAAGAAATGGCTGATGAAACCACCTATTAGTTTAAATTTTTCTTAACACTTAGATTTATAACTAACTTAATTCGATTATTATTGTTATCATTATATGTTGGCATCAGAGAAACAAAATATGATTTTCATTAATTCTTTGGCTGGTAAAAAGTTCTCCGAAATCAATTAATTTATAATGCTGACAAAATTGGGCTTAAGTGAAATAGTCTGCCTTCAAATACTAAAGGTTTAAGCCATATATACTACTACTAAGGAAAAGATATTTTTCACATAGGAGCTATTCTGATCTTATTTTAATTTCAGAAACATTTGATTAAATAATCGTTAATTAATTGTCAATTGATGAATGAACTATTATTAATATTAATTAGATGTATGTATTGGGCTTAGTGTCTTTTGTGCTCCAACTTTGGCTGGAAAAACGGTTTTGAGAGAATACTTACATAATACCCCAACACACTTATACACAGCAAGGCATTATTAGTTAGATTTTACTTTTTAGACATCAAGGAACAATTTTGATCATTTGTCATCAAATTTATCTTCAGGCATAAGTGATCAAACCATCATCCGATTTTGATGACATTTTCAAAGATTTTGCAGGTTGATACTGAGTAGGTAATATATTGGTTTTATTAGATTCAGTCTGTTAATTTCGCTTAAATATATTTTCCCTACCACCCCTATATTTTGAAAATGGCTTGTCTATTTAGGCCCAGATTTGGAGGGAAGTTGGGGGACTAAAGTAAAATGGGTTTTGTATTAAATCCATCAGATTCCGACAACTAATTTCAGTTATGGATGCGAATAACTCCTTTCTGGATACAATTATATTTCAACAATGGCTAGCCCTGTAGAGTTTATTCTCAAACAACATATCATTAACCTTGAAATATTGAATATGCAATAGAAATATGCGAGAAAAGAAATTTGAAAAAATCCAGTTGAAAATAGTTATACTAATGCATATACTTGGTTGATGTTTTTATTCATGATTTAAATTAATGCTTAGAATGAAATGTTATGGAATGGAAATAATGTTATAAATTAAATACATTATCAATTAAAACTTTGAAATACATTTCTGAACATAAGTTAATCATTAATCCTTTTCTTGAGTTTTTTTCTAAAAATATGTTTTACCTGAAAAATAAGCAGTCTTTTGATAACATCTAAAATCCGCTTAAAGTATTAAAGAAATCGGAATAGGAAAATAATGTAATAAATAATACCATAGATCGGAAGAGTGTTTCCTTAAAAAAAAATGAGAAAGAGATTTTTTTTCACTAAACCCATTAAGGACCCTAATGTTCGATAAGGACTTGCTGTTTCTTAGACATCAGAATTGAACAATAACCTTGTACTTCTTCAATTCTGATGTCTAAGAAACAAAAATTCCTTATCGAATATTAGTGTCCTTAACTTTATAGAGACTGGACTGTTGAAACTAAAATTTATCCTTAGATGTGATAAGATAGATATAAATTTTTTGTTATACATGTAGTCAAACTTTATTGGTTCTGGGAATTGCTACTCTAATGCTGTATTCATTGGATCCCAACACTACATTAATAGATAAACACTGGAGAACAAGTAATACAATTTTTAATTATTTTTACCATCAAATCTCAAATCTGTAGTTAATTTTCAAGTTGTTTTTTCTAAACCTTATGTAAATGGTAGCACTCTCCATAGGAAGTAGCATGGATCGCAGTAAGCAATATTGCTGTCCTATTAGCTGCCATAAACCTCCAACTTAAAGCGAAGGATTGAATGGTATGACAGTTGTTTTCAAATTTTTTTTTGCCATGGAACCTTTTTTGGGCTAAACAAATTTTGTGGCACCCTTGTCAAGCTAAAAAAATGTTAATTGATTGTAGAAGATGGTCGTAGGGTGCGGTCAGTAAAGAACAACATAAATAAACAAAAAAATATTTATCTATGCCGACGTTTCAGGTCTTCATAAGAGTGTCAAGTGGAGAAGGTTGGCTAAAACTCAAAGATGAGAAAGAGATCTTTTTTCACTAAACCCATTAAGGACCCTAATATTCGATAAGGCTGTTTCTTAGACATCAGTGTTGAACAATAACCTCGTACTTGTTCTCTTCTGACGTCTAAGAAACAACCATTCCTCATCGAATTGTTTTCGAATTTAACAGTTTCAGCCAGCCTTCTCCGTTTGACACCCTGATGAAGACTTGAAACTCAGGTCGAAACATCGGCATAAATAAATATTTTTTTGTTTATTTATGTTGTTCTTTGCTGACCGCACCCCCTCCCCTCCCCTGACCATCTTCTCCAATCAGTAATCTACGGTAAACTATCTACACCTCATTAAAACAATGTTAACGCAATCGTTTTTAAACTGGTTAAAAAACAGTGAAAAGTAAATGCTAGACTGCACCATATATTTGCTATTTAATTTATTTTTTTGAAATGTTTTGAGAAAGTAGCATGCACTTGTACCAACCAGGTTATATGCTTGGAGCTCCCCAAGAGGCCAGTTTGGAAATCACTGCACTTGGCAATATTAAAATTAAATATAATTTTAATAATTAATATATTTCAATAAAGAATGTGGACCTCTGGTTGGGGACCATATATGATAAGTGTTAGGGGCATATTTCTTCTGGAAATATGTTAAAAGCATAACTCTCTTAATCTATATAAATTTGTATGTATTATCGTATAGTACAGAACTACTGTCTTCAATTTTTCACAACAAAACTAATTTACATAGTAAGATCAGATTTAAATTATTATTTATCCTTTATTAATGTAAGACAGACTCGTAGAGAAAAGAATTATTTTGTCATAACCTAAGTTAAATAGTAATATACTTTAAATAACAATATTTTATTATCAAATATCCTAATTCTTTTATTCACAGTTTACTCATATTTTCAGGAGCAAAATTGGTCATCTTTGTTTATTCCTTTAGTTATTACAAGTTATTCTGGCCCTGATAAAACATGGTAAAAGCCTAACTATTTATTCTTTTAATCCATGTGAATTTTTCATTAAAAAAACTAATTTACAACTTAGTACTTCACTCATTATTAAATTCATATATTATTTCAAGTTTCTAACAGATCTTTAATCATAATGCAAAACACATTTGCATGAAAGGTGGAATTATTTAATAAATAAATAATAAAATATTTTAAATAACAATATATGATTTAAAAATTATACATAATTTAACATCGAGCAATAAAAGAAAGAAAAAACAACGATAAAAATGGCTATTTAGAATTAAAATAGTATTTAAATACTAGTTCAACAAGTTGTCTAAAGGTAGCAGCACAAATCAAGAAAGTCAGAAATGTTAGTTCCACCTAGTGCCACAAGATGCCAGCACCATCCAAACAGCCACTTCTCAAATCAAACTAGCAAGAAAATTTTCATTTTCTATTAGGATATTAGGAGGTTGCAGGAGCTCAAAGATCCCGTCAGTACCTGGGCTAAATAGTGAGCTCCTGCAACCTCCTAATATCCTAATACAAAATGAAAATTTTCTTGTTATTTTGACTTGAGAAGTGGCTGTTTAGATGGTGCTGGCATCTTGTGGCACTAGGTGAAACTAATATTTCTGACTTGATTTGTGCTGCTACCTGTAGGCAATTAGTTGAACTATTATTTTAAAATTTTAAATTAATTTATGCCTCTGGATTTACTTCGGCAGCGCTTGGCCGCCTCTCAAGCAAGAAATTAGAACTATTCTTTTCTGCTTTTCCTGCTTTCTTTTGTTAATTAGTTAAATTATTTAATACTGTTTAATGTTTCACTTTGGACAGCCCTGCAAAGTGGGGCCAAACATTGGACATTAAATAGTTATAAACTATTTTTTACTATGGATGAATAGTTCTACATTCATTTATGCTCTTATTAACTTGAAATGAATTATAAATAACATTAGAGATATGATGTGAAATAGTAAGGTACATTAAAATATATTATAATTTATAAATGGAATTTGGTCTGGGTGCGGTCAAATAAAACTCAAATAGTATATTGGTGTACTATTTTATTTGTGCCAACGTTTTGCCCCACGTTGCAGGGCTTTGTCAGGGATGTTTTGACGGAAGTCAAAGTCAGAATCTATTATATTATATTATCATTTAACCTTAACTATAATAAAATAATTCAATCTTTCTATATTTGTGTTGTTATAAAAGATCTGTTAGTAAAAAAAATGTAAATGTTTGTTTTTATATTTCAGCAATTACATTTTAATTCGATTAACTGTTAATTATAATCTGAATAATAATCCGAATCTCTATTAGTTAGTTACTGATAAAGTTTTTTTTTATAGAAAGTTGAGCAATATTTCGGGTTTAAAACTAATTTTTAAATTTTTGCTAAATTGCTCCAATATTATAAGGCTGGCTGAAAACCTTTTCTTGTTTTGTTTTCTTTTTTAATGCCGGTAAAACAGATACACACTTAATGTGAAAACAAAATGAACCATGTACAATCAATCGTTACTCTCTAAGATACATGTTGGCCATTTTCTCCAAAAAATCAAACACTTTCATAATCATCTCTTATTTTGACAAAATTACTTGTTCCACGAGAGCAATTTGAAGTAAATTTAATTAGTTATCATATCTAATAAATAAAAGGATGTTTAGGCATCTGGTTCTTCTAAAAATCACAGATAATTGACAGCACTGAAAGGTAGGTTTTGAGAAAAATATGAAAACAAATATTTTGTCATTTTTAAAAGATCCATTAAGTCTAAAATTCTTTTTTGTGCTAAAATCAAAGCTAATTTAATTTAATTAAAATTGAAATTCATTCTACATAATTACTGTCGAAGAAAGAACATTTTTGACGATATTTTACAAAAAAAAGATACAATTAAGAAATTGTTGAACATTTTGAAGTAAATGGTTAATTTGTGCATTAGAAAGTAGTGGTCATGCAGACCTCATTTTGGTCCCAAATATAATACTTTAAATAGGCAATGAGTAATAATATGTACCTATATACAAAACAAATAAATAAAAAGTAGCACTGCAACATGAATGGTCTTGAGTTAAATACCGATAATACATTGAACATTTCTGAGGTTTGTTACAGTATTATCATTCCCAGTAAAAGAAAAACTAAACATCAGTACAATAAGCAGGCAAGCCTATTTTGCTTAGTTTAAAGTAAAAATTGTTGGTACAGATAAAGCATGGACTCCTCAAAAAAGCATTGTGTCCAGATTGTAAGGACGGGAAAACTCCTGACAAATTTCCATGTAGTATATCTGTGATTTCCTGAGAGTCCAGGTGTTATCTGTACTGAGAATCTTGATAGAGACTTTCCTCCTGAGGATAATAATTATATCCTAGAATAAACTATAATATTGGATCGGAAATAAAATTGAAATGAAAAATAACTTATTATAAAGTATAATTGGCAAATGAAATTTAAAAAGAAAAGCAAGTAAATAAATGAAACAGCAATTTAAAAATATATGTTAATAAAAAAAAGATAACAATTAAAAAACAAATCAATTCTCTATATAAAAAAATAAAACAAAAATTTAATACAATGCCTCTGAAATTCTCTATAAAAACATTGGGGCCATTGAAGCTGGGAGGACTAGTGGTACTCCAGATGAGCAAATTGAGATGCATCCTATGATGGAGCTAGCCGGAGTATATACTGCTCATAGGATAAGGGAATCTTTGAAGGGATATGCTGTATAAACATTCAGGCGTAACACTATTATTAACAATGTTTACAACTTACAATAGCAACAGTTTGATGTTAATCGAATTATGTATAATAAATCGTATTATTATCAAAATAATATAAATTTTTTAAATTAAATAAAACTCCTTTTTTACAATATTTTGTACAATTAATTGTGGTAATAACAAAAAAAAAAATAAATCAATTTAAACAATTACAACTCTTTTTTTTTTTTTAACATTGCTTCAACATTAGGGATCACCCAACTGACTATTACTTTTTTATAATGAAAATATGACAAGAAAAACAAATATAAAATAGAATTTCCTGCTTTAGTATCAACTCAAATCCCAGTACCAGTTTTTGCATAAATTAATTATTCTGAAGAAGACTTGCTAGGAAGGTCTATAGTCTATAATAAACCCCATGAGTTCCATTGGGTCGAACCTATAACATAAAATAAAGTAAAATGTAAAAAATTATTTTTTATTTAAAATAAAGTTAAATGTAAAAGATTATTTTTCTGTAAAATAAAGTAAACTGTAAAAAATTATTTTTTATCTAAACTGTAAAAGATCATTTTTTATGTAAAATAAAATAAAATAATTTCTTAAGAGAAATAAAATATAAAATCATATTAAAGTAATTTTCATTAGTTTAAATAATGTGGTTATATATAAACAAATTTTATACTATAGTATATAGATGACAAAATTTCAAAATGGAAATTGATAAAATATGACAAATATGAGGTAAATGTGATTACAAGAATTTAAGTGTATATATATAACATATAGATAAAAATTGTTGATAAGAATAACTTAATAAATAATTCAAAACACTATCCAATTATAGTCTCAAAACCTTTATTTCTTTTACACGTCCAACGTTTCGGCCAATTCGGCCATCTTCAGGGACAATCTACTCAATATCACTATGAAAACATATAATTTAACACTCTA
>NW_027107765.1:1082838-1090905 GCF_000696795.3 Halyomorpha halys | reverse complement strand
ATACATACATACATACATACATACATACCTCCTATATGTACGTATCAAATACCCACTAAAATCTTGACAGGAGGGTATGAAAAAAAAAACATTATTGATTTAGTTTTTCATTAAAATATTATTCTTATATTTATACTGAAATAATATTATCTATTCACTTATATTTTTCATCCTGACTAAATCTGTATAGGTTCACCTAAGCAAAATATGAAAAAAAAAAAAATAATTTTCAATGGATGTTTATTTTTGTTTAGTGTCCCATTCCTCATAGTTTTTTATTCTTCAATTATTCATTGGTCACACTTAGATTGATTCTTGTATATGAGGCATTTTTTGCAACAGTTTCTGTAAGTTCTCACGGTCCTGTAAAACATTTAGAATTAAACAACAGAATGATTGATATCAAACATTTGGAAAAGAAATAATTACATGTTCAAAATGAACAGTTAATTGCAAGGAAAAATCTTATCAACTAAAACCTAAATAGGATGAAAGGACTTGCATTGATCAGATAAGCTAGAGAAAATAAAATATTACAAACTAAAACAGGAAAATGTGACAACCTTTTGTTTAATTATTGAAAGGCAATGAAAAAAACTAAATATATATTTGGTGTGTAACACTAATTCCTAATTGTTCCGATAAAAATTTTATATTCTTATTTTGTCTTATTTGACAATCTAACTATTGTTCAAATGAATATCTGGAATGTTCCAGATTAATTAATTGATCAAAAAATTAAAAAACCAGAAGTGAATAGGTTTAAATGAAAAACGGAGAAAAATATTTTTAAGAGCCAGTTGCACCAGTATGCGGTAAATCTAAGATTTGTATAATTCAGATTCGTCCAAGAGTTTGGTAAAACCCCGGTAACTTAGCGACCTGTTTCTGGTATGAAGTTTTGTTGACTGGACTACCAAGGTTACCAAAAGCTAAATTGGGGTTGATTTGTATCTAACACTAGAAATCTAATGATAAAATAAAGAATATTTTCATTATATCGGAAACAACTATTAACGTTTCTAAAAAATAAAAATAAATTAAGTTACGTTTCTTTTTCTTCTTTTCTTTCTTCTTCCCTTTTTTCAGGTTCAGGTGAAAGATTGCTTTTCGATTCACCGCTACTGTAACATAAGTCGGAAACATATACCTTCTGTTTGAAAAAGAATTTATATATTTTTTTAGGCATTACGCAATTGGATCATTGGCCATTTCAGATGTCAAACTATCCTTAAGGTAAATCCTAAGTCCAGATTTAATTTCATTGTTTAATACTAATAAAGAGTTTAGATGCATTCAATGATGATGCAATTGCATGTTTTGTTCCCGAGCTCAAAATTCAGGCACAACTAAACGGAAATTTGGATCATGGAAAAAGCATTTGAATGACAATATTTTTATATTGCACAAAACTGCACATTTTGGTTTGTTTTGTTTTTCCACAAATTTGGACGTTTTTCTCTTTTTTGAATATATTTAAATTTTTTCTGCATAAGAGTTAGTAATTGAAATGAATTTCTCGTATTATACATATATAGGTACATGTATGCCAATAATATATTCATTTTATTGTTTTTTCCCTTATTTAATTTATAGTTTATTATTTACCGAGTCGAGATAAAGCAATGCATTGATAAATATTTGATTAATCGAATTCGACCAAAAAAACAGACAAGTATACACAAGTGACAAAGATTTTTGGAATATTATAAGTTAGTAGTATCGGCTAAGTTTGGAAAAGACTTTCCAAATATACGCTTCTTATTAAGAACGTTAATTTTATTGTTTGTAAGTTGGATTCCCACCTCGCATCTGGCCTTTTATTCTTCCGTTTGAATTAATTCTGACAACTGACATATTATTTTGGGAGAAGAACGTAACATATCGTTTTGGAGCAAGAACGTAACATATCGTTTTGGAGTAAGAACATAACATATTGTTTTGGAGCAAGAACATAACATATTGTTTTGGAGTAAGAACATAACATATTGTTTTAGAGCAAGAACATAAGGTATTCTTTTATTTTAAACAAATTTGAAATGTTATTACTGTTCTGAAATTCAGAGGGAATAGTTTTTATTCTCATGTCCCAAGAGCCGTTCAATTTAAACAGAGAAATTATGAAAATCATTTACACTCTTGGCCCATTTCATCGGGATACTTGCGTATTTCTGCCTACAGTGGAAACTTTATTATGAAATAGACCAAAGAATTATTTTCAAGGCTTTCTGTAGAAAGGAATAGGATGACATATTTAGAGAAAAAGTTTAAAAATCTTCATTTTCAATATTAAATTATCATATATGATTTAAGGATTGAATTGTCTCCAATATCAGAAATTGAATAAAAAAAATCGAGATTCGTTTAAATTTGACTATAGTTCTAAATTAATTATGAATAAACAACTAATTTTATGTATGTATATGTATAAATATATATATATATATAAATATATCCCTAAAATAATTAAGTGATATTAATTTAATTTTATCACTGCTATTGCAACATAAGTTTTAAATATTATAACTTCCGTTTAAAGAAATTAATAAATATTTAGGCGTTCGGCACATGGTTCATTGTATATATTATGGGTGAAAATAGGGTTGGAAAGTCCTTAAGCGAGCAAAAGGACTATTCTCGTTTCCTTTGTTCCAGGTCTACTGAAGAGACAAGACTGTTCCTCAAGCAATTCTCACTATAGGTAACTGACCCATGTGCAGAACTCATTCATTTCTTAAATCTAAATTAATTAAGAATAAATAATGAACTTTGTATACAAAAAAATACATAAATTTGGTCATTACGATTTTCTTTCTTCTTTCTTGTCTTCTTTCTTTCTTAGTTTCCTCGTAGGTGATGTTCTTTTTGATATATTGTTACTGCAACATTCATTTTAAATATAATAACTTTCGTTATATTAATTATAATATAATAACTTCCGTTTGAAAAAAAAAAATTTTAAGGCACTCTGCACATAGACTGCTATGGTTTAGAGAAGCTTTTGTAAAACGCTTTGCGGGCCAAAAACAGTACTCGTTTTGCCTGTGGACGTAAAACGAGAATTGTTTTTTGGGACTGGTTGTCAAGTTGTTCTCAAGATAAGAAAACGACCCATGTGCAGACTCCATTCTATTCCGTACCAAATAAATTAAGAATAAACAATGAGTTTTAAAAATAAAACATAAAAATAAATATGGTAGATTACGGTTTTCTTTCTTCTTTTTCTTCGTTCTTTTTTTCTTGTTCTTGTGAAGGTTCGTTTTTCGGTTGAAGCTTACTATAACATAAATTTTAAACAAAAAATAACAATAAGTGGTTATTATTGTTTTAATCCTTACATGCTAATATTTTAAAAATAAATCTGGTCGAGATTTTAAAATTAAAAATTTATATTTTATGTAATGAAGATGTACAGTTCCGCTGTCCCAACCATCCTGTTTTCCATTACTAAGTCATTCTGCAATATCCCTCCATGGAGGTAGGCTGTAGGCACTCTCTCTTCCTTGTATGACATCTCTAAATGCCAGTCAATCATCTAGTCCAGTAGTTTCCAAACTTTTTTTTACGGCAGCACCCTTTTGGTAATAGTAATATATGGCGGAACCGTTTTGTTAGAAATAGGTAAATGACAGAACTCCTACATTATCATTTGATACAAATAGTGTACAATGCCGTATCTTCAGCAAAAGCTAAGAAAGGTTAGAATACCTACACAAAAACACCTGTGCAAAATTGAAAGAAAATTTGAGAAGGTAAATTTCAAAACTGTTAAGTTAACATGGAATACCCCATTACAAAATTATTTCACGGAACCCAGGTTGAGAACATCTGGTCAAGTCTATATTACATTATTCTTCATTGCATTTTCAGTTCAAGTCCACTTTCTCGTATTCGTCTTTTTGACTATATTTAGGAGAGAACTTCTGATCCACGTTTTGGTTGCATGATCCTTTCTCTGTTTTAGTGTGATCTACGCGAACATTGGAGAAAAAAATAACACCCTGCTTATTTGAATCATCGTCCGGTGTGACTTTTCAGATTATTCTCATTAATAAAGAACTTTGAGAGTTTGATTAAAACTTGAGAATTACTATCGCGGTCTTATAGTTTGTCTTAAGTATTATCATACTGTTTTCATTATTGAATTGAAAAGAAATGTATATTCTGGGAGAAAAGTCCCCTAAGAATAATTACATGGTTCGGACTGATGATTATTCAAACAATGTTTGAAATGTACACTTCTGTTCTCTAATACCAGGACCAAAAACAAAAGCCACAAATATATTTAGACAATACTTTTCGAAAAGTTGTCATTGCAATAGAAACTCCTCACATTGTGCAAATATTGGGCGATTTGTTTGGTATTTTGTTGTGGCATTCACGTCTCAGTCGACGACGACGTTCGCCCAACCTTCGAGCTTGATTGAATTGAGAGGTTCCAAGGTCTTTTGGACAACTAAGTAGGACGTAAGAAAAAAGGCTTAAAAAACAAACCCTAAAAATATAATATAGAGCTTTTACCATGAAAAAAAATTGTATGTTTGCACAAAAAATGCCTTATAAAAATTCTTGAATTCAGGAAGATGATGCTTGGACAGAACAGAGCCATGAAGTACAGACAGATTAATTTTCACAGCTCCAAAATTATAAATGGAACGCCAAAAATAGTTTGAATTTATAAATAAACCTCTACCCCTCATTGTGAGAATGACGTACATATTTGTAAATTTGATTTTACAATCATATTGTTACCTGATTATCCACAGACAAGTATTATTTATTTTTTCTCGTTGGAATTGATGCCTTAATTCTGACAGAGATAAAGGATATCAGTTCTGCCCCCTATCGATCTATCAATCTATTCCAAGGAGTTCTGATCAAATCTTCAAGGCAGATGATCAATTCATGGAAGATTTTAAAATAGTATCTCTGTGGGGTGATTTCCCTAAAGAAGGTAAGTGATTTGATCAAATCCCTGAAATGTTTCAGTGAAAAGATGAAATAACATTGTTAAGATATCAAAAGTATTTACTTTAATAAACTAGGCATTACTAAATTTAGAGTAGGCAATACAACAATAATCATTGAATTACCAGTTATTGATCTGAGACTTGTTAACAATAGAAAAAGGTAATTATAGTGATATTTAAAAAAAAAAGAAGAATATTTTTAGTGAATGTAATTAATAAATAATAATGTCCGTTCCTTTTTAATAAATGTCTAAACAATATTATTTCATTTTATCACTTAAACAGTTAAGGAATTTGATCAATTCTCCATTTCAAACACTTCTCTACGACATAAACACTGATAGCAACGAAGAATCCACACTTATAGTTTAATGACCGTTGTTAACGGAAATGAGCATTATATATAAATATATCCCTAAAATAATTAAGTGATATTAATTTAATTTTATCGATATATATACCTTACGATTAGGCTGCACGGATGACATAAAATAAAAGGGGGCTGAGGCAGAGTACTAACTTTATTATCAGACTAGTCCGGTCTATATTAAGGCAGAGTTTGTTGATAGCTTAAACATAACTAATCCTAGCAGTGCAGAGGTTTTATTATTTACTAATAGTATATACACAGCTAACTCCCTCCCTCCAGTTCCTTCGTATGGAGGAACTAACATAAAGAAAAACGAAGAAAAGATTCGACAAATATATACATGTACCTAAAAACCAAAATAAAAACTGGTCTAACGCTACACATGTACACTAAAGATTTATTAAATATACAAATTATATCTGTGAACTTAAAACAAATAGAACAGTGACCTTACATACTATCCATACCGCCCCAGGTGTCTTCACCTCGATAGGGTGCCATCGCCATTTTACTAAATGGATCTACCGCCACGATTGCTTCTCGCTTAAATAGATGTCCACTTGGACTGATTGTAACGGATCGAGTGTGGTGGGCGTAACTACTTACTCGGCTACAGGAGGTCGGCGGTCGTACTTCTCTTGTTGACATAATACGCACTTTGCGATGCACTCACCTACCGTACGGCTCATAGCTTTCCAGAAGTATAATAGTTTTAGGGCGCCCAATGTTTCCTCTATACCCCTGTGGTTCGTTTTGCCTGTATAATATATAGGGCGACGAGTTTTGTTGCGCATCTGGGTCAGTGTTCATTTCGACCTGCCGCAGATATAAGGTTAAAGAGTAACCCACCCCAGCTCGCACTTGTCTCCATAGCCTCTTCAGTTTGTCTGCTATAACTTTGTTCACTACATACACATGGCAATTGCGTCCGGGTCTCGTAAATTCCATACATATGTGTTCTTGTTCGTTTTCCCTTATCGCAGCGGGAGTGCGGACATGTATATTGATAACCCTTCGTACACGCTCGACCATGTCTCCATTCCGGCCACCTGTTTCGATTTTATAACGCTCTGGGACTTCTTATCTTAATTTCCGACCCACTTTCCGCCCATTCGCTTAGATACCTTAGTGCGAAAGACTCGACAGGAGCTTGTAAAGCCTCGTCCTCGATTGCATTTATTACCAAGTCTCGTAATAGCAAGTCGGCTACTACATTCTTGACGCCTTTTTGTACACGGTGTGAAAGTTATAAGCCGCGAGACACGACCGACCAGAGAGGCCTCGAGATCAAGCTCTTGATCTGATCTACGCCTTTAAGGAAGTGTTCGAGATCACCTACTGTTCCGGTGAATGGCTCTCATTGGCGGATGATGGATAAAGGCAGAATTCTGCGTTCTAATATTCAGCAACTCGATCTGTGTATTTCGTTCGACTGTTGATTGAGCCAACTGGAATTCCATCTGGTTCATTTCATTTCCACCATCTTAATTACGTTCCATTTATTAGTTCGAGAGGGTCTACTTAATACCGTTTAGGACTCACGTTATTATTGATCGCGTGACGGAAATTCGGAATTCCTCTCGGGTTTCGGCACTACTTACGATTAGACTGCACGGATGACTTAAAATAAAAGGAGTTTGAGGCAGAGTAATGACACAGAGATAGTAGTACAACTAATTTTATTATCAGACTAGGCCGGTATATATAAAGACAGAGTTTGTTGATAACTTAAAGATAACTAATCCTAGTAGGATAGAGTTTTTATTATTTATAGTATATACACAGTTAACTTATACATTTTTTCTTACATATTTTTGGATGATCTATCGTCCTCTTCGGTTTCATGGTCATTATATTCTTCTACTACAGAAGACCTGGAAAAAAGTCAATAAATGAGCACAAAAACATATTTATTTGTTATTATAAGTGAAAAAAAAAATGCTCCCCCTCTAAAAAAGAAAACAAAATGTGATGATAAAACAAAAAGAAAATTCTATTGCAAGGAATTTTTTTCTTTCATTACATACTTTTTATTAACTAATTTGATATTATTTTCCACATATGAATGAAGACCATATTTATTAAAAATATCATATACTTAACTAATGCAAGATTTATCTTCCAAAAATTATGTAACTCACCTCGATGGTTCGTCACTTTTGGATTTCTGCTTATCCATCTTTTTTTTCTTATCGTTCTTCTTCAATCCTTCTTTACGTTCTTTGTCTTTGGCTTTTTTACTTTCTCTTACTCTGTACTTGTAGCCCTTTACTTCCTTTTCCTCAGGTTCTCTGTAATTGATATCATAAAGTTACAATATCTACTAAAATTAAGATATTTCTTGGCGGTCGCTTGGTCAAGAGTATTCCTTGGCCATCCTTATGCCTGGAAATAAACTCACCGTGTTTTTAATAAATAATAAAATAAACACAGAGTTACTCAGAAAATAAACAAAATCTGATAGTAAAATTTTTAGTCCTGAAATAGGTTAGGTCAGGTTAAATATAAAACTACATCAACCCCTGACTCAATAACCAACTATTTATAATTTCATTTTTGGAACAAGGTTTCATTCAGCTAAGTATTAAGATATAATCAATCATTTTTATTAGACCTTCCTTTACATTACTTATAATATATAATTAATAACAATTAAAAGTTTCAAAAAAGATATAAATAGATGAAAAGAGAGGTACTATTTAACATAAATATCATAGAATGTTTTTA
>NW_027107765.1:1080053-1082778 GCF_000696795.3 Halyomorpha halys | reverse complement strand
TATATATATTTTAAGGCAATCCACAGCGAAGGTGATGTTTGCCTAGTTATCTACAGGTGACCAACCTATTCTAACCGCGGTGTGGGTTGTTTTTCATTTTGTGGGACCGCCACTTAATGAAAGTCAATGCCCCTAGGCCGGATTCGAACCTGCACCGCCCACAGATCTCAGAACGGTAGATTTATGATTTGCAAGAGGATTTTATTTATTTTTTTATTATTATTATCTTTTTTGTTGTTTTATTTATTTTCTGTACTTGGTGTATCTCGTTTTCGTTTAAACTTGTAAATATGTATATTAGCAGAAATCTTAACTTTTTTTATTATTATTTTTAGTTTACTTGTATTTGAGTCTTTATCATTTCTTTTTTATTTTAATTCATGCTATGTTTTATAGTATAATATATGATTTCATGTTATTTTTTCAATTTTTATTTTCTATATTCTGTTAACTATTGATCTTTATTTTTTATCTTTTAAAATTCATTATATTTTAAGATAGTTTATAATTTCATTTTTATTTTCTATTTTACTATTTGACCCCAGTAATATTATTCTAAAGGGATCAATCCCAGAATAAATAAAGAATATTATTATTACATTTTATTCCCAAATTTTGTTTTTATATTCCTTTATAACCACAACGACCAGGCAGGACTTCAATGGCTATTATAACAATTTGATTTTCTTTAAACAATTGATACTGAGGTTTAGCTTCGTACTAAATACATTACTAACTATTTACAATATTATAATCATTCAACAACCCTTAATAATAAAAATAATTTATTTAAAAAATAAAAATCATAATAACAATAGTAGTGTTATTAAACAATGAAAACAAATTACAAATAAAACAACTAACATTTATTCCTGAGGTCAGATTTACATAATCCAAATTTATGGTTCTTTTTTTTTTGGTTCTGTATAAATTCTGGGATAGGGGTCTCAGTTTTTCATGCAGCGCACAGAGGAAGACCCAGAAGACGCTGCGACTATCTTCGACCGATAGCCGCCTGAAATTATTTGTCGCGGCTTACAAGACTGAACCTGACTCCCAACAGCACCACGACAGATTCCAGACTTTTTTAAGGCCACCCTCTGAGGGAGACACAATGCCAGTCGAAGAGACTCATTTTTTCACACAAGACCAGTCAAATAGAACCATTTTTCATGGTACTCACTCGCCCACTGACGCTCGAAGCTCCAGGACGCAAGAAGACTCCAGAGCGTGACCTCCTCAACACGACATCAAGAGATAAGATGAATAGGGAACCAACTCCATTCTTTTGTTTTACTTTATTAACCGCCCTAACCTATTTGGCCCCCTCCAGGGATCAGGAATGGAAGATAAATAAGTAGGCTAGATGTCTTTTAATTAATTTTTTCTTGTAATTTACTGCTGTAATCCAGTAACGAATTGAAGTTGTTCTACAAAATTGGTTAATGTTTTATTGGAACTTCATTGTAGATTTCGAATATATTTATAGGAAAAAACTGTGGTTTCTTGGAAAATCCTTTAAAATCGATAACTCGGCAATCGAAATTGAGTCAGTGATTGGTAGCACTGAAATAAGTTTTCGGTAAATTAACTACCCCGTCCATAATTACAGATATTTCCGTCTGGAAAATCCCATATAATAGAACTCGATTGGCTAAAATATTGGTATAAAAAAATTCTATTTTAAGAAGCATTTATTAATATTTATAAAGGATTATCTGCATAACAGCCATTATTATGGATAGTTTAACCTTCCTCGATAAGTTGATTGATAAGCGTGTAATAGATAGTGTTTTGATCAGGCAGTCCAGATTCCAGTTCTTGGTGGAGTAATGCCAGAATCAACTTATTGAAGTAATCTATTTCAGAAGGGGTTTCGTTAAAAAAAAAAATGATAGAAACTGAAAACGAAGTTAATATAATATTGTTAATGATTTAAAATGAATTTGGATTGTTAAGAAGTTATATTGGTGAGATGAGATGATGGTGTGAGCACCTATGGGATGGATCGCTTGTTCTGTTTTGCTGCCTGCTTGTATGCCGACCTCCGGGCTGTGTACCCCAGTGTCAGCTCAACATCTCTAGTCTAAGGCTAGTGACTGAGTAAAGAGATTTCCTGTAGAGTCTGCAGGTTCAAACTCTACAGGATTAGCACTATTGGGTATGTTTGTTCCTGTTTCTCCTAGATAGCGCCAATACTTCATTAAAGTAACCAAAAATTGGTGTGAAATAACTGACTTATTTCTCCTCTTGGGCTCTAGTAATATAAGGCTCATTCTATTTTGATATATTTATGAATAATAATAAATAAATGAGAAACATTTTTAATCTGAGATTAAATAAAAAAAGTAGTTTCTTGAAACAAGCTGCTCTTAGGTTTTCAAAGTAATTTGAAGATTAAGTAACTATCATTCCTCTTAACTTGTTTACGGTTTCAAATTCACACTCAAAAGAGAGGAATTCGATTTGGACCTGAAACAGAAAAACTTGCATAGATTCTATGTTTGTGAAATTATTTCTGTTTATCTTAATTAATGAATTACTCTGTCAACAATAATAAAATACATTTTTTCAACTAGCCTAGCATCTTGCATATAGAAAGAAACTATTTTTCTTCATTTAATCAATACTAGAGTAAATAACTTAAATATATTTTTTTAAAAAATCAAAATTTAAGAACTAATGGAATTTTGTTGTCTGTTTGATTTCATTTTTGAAATATATA
>NW_027107765.1:1075139-1079988 GCF_000696795.3 Halyomorpha halys | reverse complement strand
TAACACATTATATATTAATTTATATATAAAAACTATACACCCTATTGCGACGATAGGTATCCAGCTCTAAGTAAAAGGTTTTGTGTTACATATATAAAAATAAGTTTTAGATCCAATATTGATGCTACAGATAGAAATTCATACAACTGATTTTGGTTAATATTGCTTAGTTTCGGCATGTATCGGATTCGGTTCTAATGATACGCGGAGCAATTTGTCAAAAAATGGAAACAATCCAGTGCGGTCCCATCACAAGCTAGACAAAGCTTCTGTGGGTTCAAATTATATTTGTATGGAACGACACTTAGAGTAATTGCATATTTACTGGAGAGACGTAGTTGGGAAATTATTCTCAAGTAAGCCATGGGGCAGCCGATCTTTAGGTAGCTTTGAGGAGCATCCGTTTTAATGAAGACCCTATAGGTCGATTATCGTAATAACAAGAGGTCTTTATCCTTGGCAAAGCCCCTATGTCCATCCAAGATCTCCCCCATTTTAATTTTGATACTTACCGGATCATTAAGTAGTATCGGGTCAAACATTCCGAAGCTCTCCAATATTCATATTTATTAGATTATATTTGTAAGATTTTAGGTGATTTGGTGAACTCACTTTTCAGGTTTCACTTTGACCTTTTCTGGCTTTTTATTCACATTACTGTTTTTAGCATCTTCTTCATCATCTTGTTCCTCCTGGTACTTCTCAGCTTCACTGTAACGATATAATTAGTAAATAAATTGTATGTATATGTAAGTTAAACGTTTGTGAGCACAAAAATTGGAAAAAATGAAAGGGAGAGAGAAATGATCAACTCAGTTGTATCTCAAAGACTGATCTTATATTACGTTTGGCACCTCTATATATACATCTTCAATCTACTCCATCACTAACGCTGTAACGTATCTATATATTGTATATTAACGGAATTAACATGATACATGTTTTTGAACTAGTAGTGAGTAGCAACATCACCAGTTGTATTAAAATTCAGAAATTAAATCTTGTACAGGAAAAATATTAGGCCTTAACTCAAGTAAAAGTATCTGGTAAAAAGGTTGATTTAAAATAAAAAGTATCCGACCTTTTTTTAACAAGTGTTCACAAAACACTCTACATCATCTTTAGGAGGAAAATCATGAATTAATGTCCGCTATAACTAATCAAAGACTGCCTTTATGATAAAAGAAACTCAGCACAAATTAACCTTTCAACTCACAGTGCAATGACATTCAAACTCTTCAATTGTTCCAAAGCCTTATTTTTTATATTCTAAATCTCAATCTACTACTAGAGCAGTTACTCAAAATATTTTTTTCTTTTCTTTTGCTAAGAAGAGGCTTAATTTTATCAATGTTTCCTATTCTAGCTTTAATTTGTAAACACATATTATAAAAAACGGCTATAAAGTTATAAAAAGTCACAACCTTTCATATTAATCCAAAAAGTAATTGAATTTTAATAATTGTTTTCAATAAAAAAAAGTACTAAGTACCTAAATACCTTTGTGTTCTATAGTTTAGAGAAATATTCTACAACTCAATTATAATTTTTTAAGGCTTAAAGGCTTAGAGCTCGATCAGAAGGTTATCAGCAGTTGCTAGGCCTGAACAGAGCAAGTAGAGGGAGGATCGAAATTTCATGCTATTCTAACGTTTACTTTTACTTCTTGATATATGGAATATATAGTAAAAAAGTAGAAGAAATTCGTATTTGTGATCGGGAAAAGTTTCCAGTTTTCAACGGAAATATACATTTTGAGGTCGCCTGAACCCAATTAGCTAAGTCTCGCAAAACCGTCTAGCTCAAAAATGAAAAATTGTATGAAAGGGAAATCACAAATTTAGCGCATGCGTATGACTGGGGTATACAGCAACTTTTATGTTAAATTCCAACAACCAGAGAATCGATTTTTTCAGGAATTTCTCAAAATGATTTTGACTAAATCGGTAAATCTACAGAAACAATTAAGTTGTCTCTAGTATTAGTTAGATCGTTTCCTCATTGAAACAGTCCAATAGGCTTAAATGAAGAATTTAAAAAAAAATCTACCTCAAAAGTACTTTTAATTTTCCTTATTTCTTAAATGAAGTTTAGGCGAGGTCACTTCGTTTAAGAATACATTTACTAAAGTCTTAGATTTAAATAATAACTATGTAAAATAAAAAAAGTACTCACCGTCTGATGGTTTCAGAGCTGGCGAACCTGAAAGAATATAAAATCCCATAAAAATTATATGTTATGACTAACTAAATAAGATTTGTGTGAGAAGAGAGGACAGTTTTATAGCTTAGAAATTATGTTTCGTGGTAGGAATAAAAAACGATTTGTGAACTCGGCTGGTACTCTATGTTCAGTTTTTAAGTCATGACATATGACTACCCTACAATAATAGGGGAGTCATAAGAACATAAAAAGTCAACCCAGCTTCGTTTGTTTGCAGATGATGTTGACATTAAGCTGTCTCAATTCCATTCTTTGGAAGCTCTAAACCATTTTTGTCGTAAATAAAAGAATTTAAAACAACACAAACAAGAAGTCCAAAGAAGAAACATCTGGGCAAGTTCAGAAACTAAGACCACGTCAAAAGCGCAAGGAAACAAAGAGAAATGGATTTAAAGTAAACATGTTCAACTCGGAGCATTCGACAATCTTGGAAATGTGCCAGAACGTGATCAAGCCGAATTCGTCGATCTGGTTCTATTGTTTGTTAATTTCCCATCCATAACTCCAGGGCCCTGTTTCATAATAGAGTACGAACTAATACTATTAGTCTTGTAGATTTATCTTAATTCAATCACATAGACTTGTACTTTAGTATTTTTTAATTCCTGTAATATAATTAAAAGTCATCCCTATCAAGAAAAAATAAGGATTAGTATTATTACCACATTAGTTTCTACACTTGTACTATGAACTAATACTATTACCTTTCATTATGAAACAGGACCCAGTAGTTCGTAGCAGGCCAAGAGTGATGGTCAGACAGTTTTTGAAGTAGTTAAAAATTGGAAATGGCAAATAGAAGTTAGAATTTAATAAATAATAATAGAAGCTAACAGATAGCACATCTTCAATTTATATTTACTATACAGTAAATAGAAAAGAGTTTCCTGTTATTCACAAGGAGTAAACATTGGATAGTGTGAGGTGGAGACATAACTGAAAAACTGAAATGTCGTCATGTACGTTGCTATACAGTGTAATGAAATATTTACAAAACGTAATCAAGTGGTATTTCCTCGATGACGAAGTTTTTTCTATCTATCTATACAAGAACCGAAACCAAGATTCAGTAAAATTGTGAAATTATCAATATTTAAGAAGTAATTATTGATGGACGAAGCGTAGATAGAAGATATAGCAACAAACGTCATCTTTCCCCAAATGTCACTTGATCATTTTTACCTCCAACCAGACGATGTCACGTATTGTAAATGATTAATAGGAAACGTCATTAGTCATTTCTACTGATGTAATGCTACAAATCTATTTTATTAATCACTGAATAATTGCAAAACAAACTTTAAACACTAGAAAAAATACACTAACTCAGTTATTTTTATCGCTTAACTTATCAAAGTTTCAACTAACTACCTCCAGGACATACTCACTATACCATTTTTATTTTTATAAAAATAAATTTATGAAATAGTTTACTTACAATGCGAATTCCTCATATAGAAATGATGGAGGCATTTCATTCGAACAGCATGGATGGCAGCTACAACAATAACAGACAAATATATTTATGAAACTGACACTCAGATTTATCGTATTAACAAAAAAAAAAAAACTTGATGTCGTTTAAGTATTATATTATATTTTATATATTTGAAAACTACTGGATGAAATTTCTAATCATAATGACGAGTAATTAGTTGACCGTGGATAAATATAAATAAGGAGATGGTTGGTGGTGCGGTCAGTGATCAACACAAATAAGTAAAACTTATTTATTACTTTAAATATAAGTTTTTCAATTTCTTGAGACTGGTATTTATTTATTGAATAAATCAATTTGTATCCTTGTTTAGTCTCAACACTTTTATTTCATTAATAGTCCGACGTTTCGGCCAATTCGCCCATCCTCAAGGACAATCTAAATATTTAACAGCTTATTATATATTCATTTTTCACAATTACAACAACAACATTATCACTAATAATATAACGTACCTTCAAATATAAATTCTCACCTCACATCAAAATTTAAAAATGTTTTGCAAGCTATGCAACCTGGGCATAAGTCATTAATTTTAAGGCAAAACACACACAAAAAAAGTAACTAAACATAAGCTTAGGTAAGCTTATTAATAACAAATATGACTCTCTATTAATTGACTTCTTCATAAGGTGTGTTTGACATAATATTAATGACCTGGGCACAATAGCTTACAAAACATTTTTACATTTTGATGTGAGGTGAGAATTTTTATTTGAAGGTACGTTATATTAGTGATAATGTTGTTGTTGTAACTGTTAGAAATGAATATATAATAAGCTGTTAAATGTTTAGATTGTCCTTTAGGATGACCCGATTGGCCGAAACGTTGGACTATTGAAATAATAAAAAGTGTTGAGACTAAACAAGGATACAATTTGATTTATTTAATAAACTTATTTGTTACGTTTATATGTTTAGTACGTATTATTACGGTCAAGCCTTCATCAGGTCTCAAGCACAAGTCATAAATAAGTGATATGTTCATATATATTTTTAACTTATTTGTGTTTTTCAGTGACCGCAGACAAACCATCTTCTTATTCAAATTTTGTGATTATTGGACCAACACAACGCATTAAAAATTAAAAATGTGGCAACACATTAAAAAAAAAAAAAATATATATA
>NW_027107765.1:1069438-1071174 GCF_000696795.3 Halyomorpha halys | reverse complement strand
TTTTTGACATTTTGCTTTCGCCAATACTTAACTTATATATATATATATATATATATCAAAACCGTGGCAAATCTCACTAATTTGATGTTAATGAAACATTTTGTGAGCCTGTCTTAATTTGAATCCTTAATACACGAGGGCCTCTGAGCTAAACTCAAGACGGCTGAAGTCTAAAACTAGGCTGTTTCACTCTCCGGTATATTTTACATTCATAAGATCGATTATTGTTGAATGAACATAAAGGGTCTAGAGAGGATCCCCGCACGTTATGTTGAGGTAAGATCAGACCAGCCTGGTATACCTCCAACATGCAACATCAACTACCCAGCTCCAAAGGGACGTTGTGCAGCCTCAACAAGAGAACAGATTGCCGACCAGTTGCCAGTAGGGCTCTTTAAATATTCTTACACAACAAATTACTCTTTACCTCACCTCACCTTAACAAACACTGCTTTCTTTCTCCTTTTTGGTATTGCTTCACATTTCTTCTTGGTTCTTCTTCTATCGGTTCTTCATTCAATTCGAAATTGTACCTAGTGATGACAATTCAAATATAATAAATATGCTAAGGCTTTAAACAATATATCATAAATTAATGGATAGAAATTAATAATACAAGAAAAATACGAGCAGAGACAGGCATTTCTATAATGCAGACGTATTGAAGAAATGCCTATCTCTACTTAGTTTTCTTATACAAAGCATTCATTAACTTAATATATTAATAAGTAATTTATTTTAATAACCATTTTTCTTCTAAATATATATTTCAGCCAAGTCTCTTGTGTGGGGTAAAATATACATTTCAGCCGTTTCCCTTGTATGGGATAAAATATATATTTCAGTCCCCTGTATGGTAAATATATCGTATTTTTTAGTTTATACAGCTGTGAATCTCAATAAATTATGACATAAAAATCTAAATATATAAAATTGGTCGAATCTTTGTCCAGAATAAACTTTTGAATTAGTGGACCGATTTAGGTGCAGTTTTTTTTAAAATGCTCCCTTTCCCCATGGAAAGATTTAATGATAAATTCCCGAATTCTAGAGTAGAAAAAAAGATGGATTAGCCTTTTCCCGAAATATAAGAAAAAAATATTACTGATTCTATTAGGTTATTTTATATTTTCGAAAAATTATAAAAACATAATGCCGCTCAGAGTAAAGGAAGGTCAGCAATTTTTTTTTAGAGCATATCCGTTTTAGTATCGTCTTAAACTACCAAACAGCATTTAAAAAAAAAAATTTAAAATGAGGATTTTTCAACTTGATTTATTTGGAAGATTTTCTTATTTCTTCCAGTGGCCATTGTTCATATAATGGTTCATAACTCCTCTGTATTTTATCCAACTCCTAACTTAATAGAACCCTTCCAAAGCTGAATGTGTCCTCTTTCAGCCTACATCATGGGCGAAATATTTCAAATGAAGAGATCAGTTAATCAGTTTATAGAGAGCACTAAGCCACTGCCAAATTCGCTGTAGATTGGTTGAGTAGTCTAGAAGTTTTTCTATATTATATTTGTATTTTTTTGATTTTTGAGAATTTTTTGTTTAAGGGTTTCTGGAGGTGCTAAACTCAACTTCAATTTTGACTTTTGTACCACACTTTGATATGTTAATCGATCTCAATTGTTTCAATTTAATATTTATATAGTACTAACACAGTGAGCGTATATAGCACTAGCACAGTGAGCGTATATAGTACTAACACAGTGAGCGTATATAGTACTA
>NW_027107765.1:1053417-1069318 GCF_000696795.3 Halyomorpha halys | reverse complement strand
CACAGTGAGCGTATATAGTACTAACACAGTGAGCGTATATAGTACTAACACAGTGAGCGTAATCCACTTTTTCGGAACAATAAGAAAAAAATATTAATGATTTCCTTAAAGGTATGGGAAATCAATATCATCACATATGTTGGTTCAATTTATCTTACCAAATCATCATAATGAAGTACACCTAAAAGTTTAATCTTAAATAAATACAATGATTTATATCAAACTATCAATCATCATATCAATTTATCAATCATTATGTCAAACTAATCACAATAATTTGTATCAAACTATCAATTAGGTTCATTTATATCTAAACTCATCAACTATAGCAATAGCGAAGCATTACCGGGTCAGCTAGAATTTTATAAATTATTAAATTTCTCGATAATATAATATATTTATTACTAATGACCATATAACCAACTATACTCAAGTAATATGTATAAAATGGAGAAGGATCCACAAAGAGTTTACTCACCTGTCGTTGTTGGGTTCCGTCGTACATATCATTTTCTGAAAAAAAGTATAATTTTCAATTGAATTGTTCTTCGGAATCGGATATCGATTAATTTCTGAGATAAGTATACATAAGTACAAAAAATATTGAGTATACTTCCTGAATATGATTATAACATTCATTACATAAATATATGAAGTAAAGAAGACTCTGTGTTCATTTTCCAGTATTTTTATATATTGTATAAAACTTTTTCTAGTGTATTTTTTTTCATTTTTCAATTTCATAGAGGACAATTCAAATATGTCGCCACAATTTTATTTTTTAAATATCTTTTTTGAAGAATTACTTTCTTAAAATAAAAAATAAAGAATTGTAACAAAATCGTATTCACTTCTTTTATTTCTGAACAATAAAATTTATTTTTCTAAATGTTTGTATATACATTATACCTCTATAATATAACCATAATACAAGGGCATCAGTTCAGATTTTCAGTTTTATAATATTATTTTTTGTTCTTATTTTGTATTATTTTTAGATTAGTTATTGTACTACTTAATTTTTATACTCTTAATATTAATTTCTAAATGGATGATGCGGAGGGTGAAGGAGTTTCGGTACAGCCACCCTGATAGTATCACATATATTCGACTACGGATAAATAACAGTATAAGACGATAACACACAACAATGATGGATCAATTTTAATATTATTAAAATCTAAAAAACTGGAGAGAAATAAACCAACTTCATATCTAAAAATTACAACAGAAATGTTCAGTGCATTTCTCTAGCAGAACTAAACCACATGACTTAATTTGCTATAAAAAAAAAAACAATAGTTCAAAATAAAATATTTTAATTTTCTACTTCATAATTACATAATTTTATATTTCACAACTACATACTTTTCTTTGGACAATTTCTTTTTTGCTTCTTCCTTTGGAAAATTGTTCCAACCTTTTCAAAAACAAATCTTCATCATATCCAGCTTGAACCGCCGTATTCGTGCTTCCCCGTTCCATCCTGACAATGTTTTTTGACCGTTCCTAGTTTTCATAAAGTTTTCTAATTTTATATTTTTAGTATGAAATACTGAAAATATAGTTTTAACTGATAAAAACATTCTAAAGAAATCTTACAGCTCAAAGGGGAAAAAAAAAGGAATCCTAAATCCTACAGCCACTAGCAATAATGATTTTAATTTTACCTCAAAGACTTTTCTTTGTAAATTTGTAAGTTTTTTTTTAAATGTAACAGAGATCCTGGGTATAAACTATATCACTCAAAAATTAAGTATATAGCGAAAAGAAAAATCTCACCGACTAACGCATTCCAGCGCACTTCCTCTAGAGTTGACAGTAGGAGAAATGAAACCACTTATTTTTATTTAAAAAATGCATATTTCGTGATATGTCAATTATACAACACATTTAAAAATCTTGTTTGAATTATCTTATACTATCCTAAATAGATGATATGTCAGAATGAAATGAAGGATTTGTTCAAAACTGGGTAAAAATCACCTGTAGTTTTGTCCATAGCTAATTTTTGCCCAACTCTGGCTTTATTTATTTGAATGTTAAGAAGGCTGTGGAATTACTGCCATCAAGAAAATATTTTGTGCAATGCGCGTGCCTGCAAGAGTGGGTTGTTCATGGATTCATGAATGACCTTGCAAAGGACTGCGTTACAGCACATCTCTGTAATAAAACAGCAATAGAATTTTCCATGAACTGTGCACACAGATTTTCCTCATTAATAACTCTCCGGTACTGAGAGGCTGAAAGGTCATTTTCTTCTTTTCATTTGGACTATAAATTGAAGTGTGCTGGACCTACCACGAATTTCCAACCATTAACTCCTCGTTCACCAACCGAGAAACTTCCTCCTCGGAGAATATAAATCGTGATCTCTTGGGACTTGATATAAAATATAGACTTTACCTACTCCAATATAGACTTTACCTACGACTTTACCTACACCAATATAGACACTTTACCTACTCCAATATAGACTTTACCTACACCAATATAGACTTTACATACTCCAATATAGACTTTACCTACACCAATATAGACTTTACATACTCCAATATAGACTTTACCTACTCCAATATAGACTTTACCTACACCAATATAGACTTTACCTACTCCGATATAGACTTTACCTACTCCGATATAGACTTTACCTACTCCGATATAGACTTTACCTACTCCGATATAGACTTTACCTACTCCAATATAGACTTTACCTACTTCAATATAGACTCCCAACCCTCTTTATTCAGCTCATTGCTTGTGATTGCCAAGATGTCAATTACTCTAAGTTCATGCCTGCTGTATAATAATCAGTCAACTGCAGTAGTTCTCCTTATTTCTTTTATTACATCTACAACTGTAAGAAAGAACTTCTCAGTTTTATTTTTAATTCCAAGTGGGATGGCGTGGCCGTGCCAATTCCATCTAAGGTCGGCCCGACCGTATTCAAAGTGAAATATTCTCCTTTAAAACAGACTGCATATCATCTGTGATTAAAGTACAGCTCTCAGATTTATAAGTGAATACAGCCCTCAGAGTTTTACTAATACTTTTGGATGACAAAATAGCAGATATTCCCTAGAGAGCACAACTGTATACGAGTACTTTTACAACCTCTTTGGCTATAAGACTACAATGATTATTATAATCTGCAATCATCTTTACCTTTAAATAAAAACAGCAACTTACTTGAGAATATGTTCTTAATATCAACAGAAATATATTTTGCTCATGAAGAAGCTTGATTTTGTCAAAACACTAACAGATTTGTAATTAGCTTCGACTTGGAGTAAGAAGAATCCTAATTTTAATATATACCTTTAATCTACTCGTAAAGTTTGTAGAGAAAATTCATACAATAGTACTTTTTTTTGTTTTCAACTTCAAACTTACTTGTATTTGTAAATTAAATTTATATCATACTCATACGGTTTTAAAATTAAAAGTAAAATAGTGAGAATTATACTTGCAGTGAAGGGATAATTTCCACGATTCTCCTGGTGGGCACAGTATGGTATAGGCCCAGAGCTAACATCACCTAAGCTTGCACCTAAGTATGAGTAACATATCCTTCATTAGCAAACAATCCAAAAGAATAAATTAATTATAATCATCGTTAGTTATTGTTTACTTGACTCTATTGAATGGTTATCACATCCTGATTTCGTCGTAATATTCCACATTGATGATTCCTGTAAGAATAAGAGCAAATTAGAGTTGATTTTTTTTTTTTAATTTATAGATTTAAGTATCACATTCACACCATATACGTACGCTGTGTGTATGTGATACTTAAATCTAAAAATTGTTGTAGACTATTACCTTCCTGATCTTCCTCGGTTGTGTTCTAGGAGAACGATTTGAAGCAGCGCTGTCAATAAAACATTAATTGATGTCAAATTAAAAAACAAAACATATATTTTATTTTAAATTAACTAGAACCTGAACTATGAAAATTTAAATTTAAACTACAACTTAGTTAGGTTTTTACTAACTACTGATACATCACAAATACCAACATTAAAACATTATAAACGCAATGTTTGAGATCTAACAGTCCGAACTACCGTGCCTAAATCGTAATGTCAAATATTAAAGTTTAGCTTCGATTGTACTGCCCAAATCCATTTCATTTCAAAAATATACGTAAAGTGTGAAACAATGTCGGATGTACGCGATTTCGTCCTTAAAGTAGTAGATTAAAATCGAGATAAAAATAAAAGAAATCCTGCTCAGGGCGATTTAATAGAGATTAAGGAGAATTCCTTCCGACAAAACTATTGATTGATGCTATGATCCGCACTACTCTTTAAAATGACTCTCACCTCTAACCTGAGGTAATATTTATTATACATATATACATATAATCTCGATGGTGAACTGGGTTTCAAGGTAAGAACAAACAGTGAGCAACAGTCGAAGGGCTTCTCCACATGTGGAAACAATTTATCAATGTGATTATAATATAAGTCTATTTCATGAGAGTCTTAAGTAACACATTCCCAATTGAGGCTGTAAAAGAAGAGCTGGAAATGGTACATGTCGGTAAAGAAACTGGAAATGGTACATGCCGGTAAAGAAGCTGGAAATGGTACATGTCGGTAAAGAAGCTGGAAATGGTACATGTCGGTAAAGAAGGTGGAAATGGTACATGTCGGTAAAGAAGCTGGAAATGGTACATGTCGGTAAAGAAGGTGGAAATGGTACATGTCGGTAAAGAAGCTGGAAATGGTACATGTCGGTAAAGAAGCTGGAAATGGTACATTTCGGTAAAGAAGCTGGAAATGATACATGTCGGGATAAAAAGAAATTTTTCTCAAAAGGAATTATAAATCCTAAGGCAGAGCCATGTTTTTGTGGTTTTTTGTTCATAATCAAACTATTTATTTAAACATATGACTTCGGTTCTGTGTCATTTGTTTCGAGTGCAACTAGCTTGTTGTCATCTCAAAAAAAAAAAAATACCAGCCATGTTTATAACAATTAAATAGTTTAAATAATGCTGCAATTTAATGGATAATGTATTTTTATGATTTAATAATTAAATAGATTAAAAGGCCACAATGAGCAAGGATATAAACTGTCCTAAAGAAGTTTGATCATCGACTCAAAGCGATTCTTAGGATACAGTGCGGTCACCAATGCTCCAAATTTCTTAGGTTATGGTTATTCGTCATTTCTAAATTTATCATGTTAAAGTGTTAATGATGTGGTGTTAATTAGTCACGGGTCTCCTAAACGTAAAAGAAAGTGCTTAAATAAGTACACTCTATGGTGTAAGATTGAAGTGAAGTATTATTGTAAATCGAATGCACACGATACTTTGCGTTGATTGATACCATACAAGAGCCACTAACGAGTCAAAAAATAATATATCATTTTAATCATACCTCCTGTTAATATCATCACGGTTCGCATTACCTCGCTGTGGATAGCGCGCACTCACGGGGTACCTGTTCCACAAAAAATAAGTTATTGCAGTTCTAAATTGACAGCAAACAGGCTTATTGTGTTTTTGGAGCTGGTGCATCGCCCAATAGCCATCATGAACTCAAGCGTATTTATAATTTCAGTTTAAATGAATCATGAAATAATGCCTAGAAAACAAATTAATACTAACTAATGCTTTACCTTTCATCAGGGTCTTCATATGACGGTTTTCTTGAAGTGTATGGCGACGTCGATTGATCTCTGTACCTAACCATTTCAATAAATAGTTGTAAAAAGTCTAAAATATCTATAAATAAAAATTATACTTATTATTAATCGTTATAAAAAATCAATCTGTTTTCTAATTTTAGGCGCAATTTAAATATTGCTCGATTAAACTATCTTAAATCTCCTCTTCCCGTTTCAAATAGTCCAAAAGTGATATAGGACCGTCGCTCCCTGGGGGTCTTACTGGGGCGAGTCCGGGCGGGAAGGATTGCCTTTTTTTGCGTCACGACCTTCACTCATTCATTGAAGGCAATCCTTCCCAGCCAGACCTGGCCCACTAAAACCCCCAGGGAGCGATGTCCTATATCACTTTTTAAATATTTGCTTAAAACGATAACAGGAGACTTAAGATAGTTATGATCGAGAAAATTTTAATAAAAAGCTCCTGAAATTGGAAAAACAAATCTTCATAACATTATTATCATATATTGTTAAAAAAAAAATCTCTTTATTGCCAAATAACTAGGGTGTGAAAGAATTCTTTCAAAGTAAAACAAAATATGAATTTAAAAAATTTTAATCTTGTCTAAAGGCCGGTTTTTCAACTTTAAGTTACTTCTACGTTTAATTAAAATTTAGACTATTTCAATCTGTAATTTAAACCAAATGACAGCTGCAGTAGCTCAAGTAGAGTTTAGTTGACTGAACTTTAAACTCCATTGGTAAGACAATAATTAAAATATAAGATCATTTCTATGACTAATTAATTTTATTACCTTGTTTCTTTTAAGATTATATCGCGCCTCGATGGAGAACGTGAAGGAGAACGTGATTTAGCAGATCTACAAAAATACAATTATAATTTTACAAAATTCAAAGTAAAGTATGATCTGATAAACTATAATCTGTCAATTAAAATAAACTCATATTATTAATAACTTAATTATTTTATTTAATGGCGCTACACTGTCTATAAGAACCTGAGCCTCTCTTATAATCTTCCAACACTCTCTGTTATCCTTGGAGGAATCCTTGAACCCTGGAAAGATTGTTAGGAATGGAAGAGGAGGTTAGAAACTAGTGCGTTTGGGTGGTTAGGGAGTTTATAGTGGAAGGAATGGTACCTGGTTCGGGCTAGATCGGTTACATATGAAACTTTAAGGGCTTTATTTATGATTTTATTTGTGACAAAGTAAGGAGTATTGAGGATTTTGGATTGTAAAGATTGGATAGAAGAGGAATTCGAAGGTTTAGTGGAGACGCAATATTCAACTCCTAATGACCAGATAGGCCTAATAATTGTCACATAGTCATGTAGATCAATATTTTGTAATGTTTTGGAAGTTTAGACCGTTTGTCTAGTAAGTGTTGTAATAGTCGAAATCGACGTGCAGTTTCCTGTCTTTTTAGTCTTGTGTGAGGATTCCAGGTTAGTCGCTTGTCCAGATGTAGCCCAAAGTAGCGGATCTGTTCTACAGTAGTAATAGCAACATTATTGAAGGATACTGTAGGGCAGTTAGTAGGTTTACGATGAAGGGTAAAGGTGATTTGATGGGATTTATTTTGATCCTCCAATTACGGCAACATTCTTTGAGGGTTGCGATAAGGGATTGGGGGTTTTGGGTGCAATTAAAGGGTTATTATTGACTGCAAGCACACATGCGTCATCAGCGTAAGTGGTGAGGGTAGAGTTAGGATTGGTTGGGATATCAGCAGTGAGAGGAGGGGACCGAGGATCCTACCTTGAGGAACACCATCTAACAGAACGAAGAGGGATGAATAGGAACCATTGTGGTTTACTTTGATTAACCTATCAGTGAGAAAGGAACGGTTAATGACAAAGTATGTAGGAGGTAGGAATTTACAAAGCTAAGAATCAATTTAAATCTTAATATGAGGTGTTAATAGAAATAAGAGCCTAGATTAATATGTGGAGAAGATAGTCCGGGGGTGTGGTCAGTAAATAAACAAACACTATTTATTTGTTTTATATTATTTAACTATTTATATTATTTATTTCTTAATATCTCCTTATTTATAGCTTTTTTATTAATAATTTTGTTATTATTTTTGGAAACATGATTTCTATGAGAAAATCGAAAGACATGATTTTAAAAATTTTTAATCAAGAAAAGGCACTTTGGGTAAAGTTGATTGGATATAAGATATGTACATATAAACATGAATAATAGGCCAGTATATTTAAGGGCGTACCTAGGATCAACTCTAGGGCTGGGCTAGCCAGGGTCCCTCAGGTTGTCACATTTCAGAACAGAAGAGGCGAATGAAACCAAAATTTTAAGTAAATTGTATATAAGTATAGCAGTAATTTATTAGTTATTAAAATTATTTGCTTGAAAAAAATTTAATTTTTATTAAATTGATATTTTTTTTCACTTGAAGAGGGTGGTGGCTGCCCCTCGCGCGGTATGATCATGGGTATATTATATATTATTAATACTGAACTTGGTAAATGTTATCAATTATTAAACATTCGACAAATTAATCGGCGGGTTTATAACGGATCTCCAGAAAGGTTATGGGCAAATTAAAAATTAAATAAATTGAAAATCAAAGATCGTCATAGAAAATAATTTTTATTCTTTTCTTGGAATGATTTAGAGAGGATGGGACACTATAAGCTCAGTTTTTGGCAATTAATTAGCCATGGGACCACTTGTTCATGTCTAGCATATCCAAGCATAGAAAGCACGCTGCTGGCCAGCACACAATTCTACCATTTGTAATAAATGAATTATTTGCCTTGGAATCTTTTGTCTTCTAAATATATTTAACTTTCAAATAGCACATATTGTTTCAATGTAGCTCACAATTGCAATGTTATAATTATTCTGACTTTTAAAGCCAAAAGTTGGCTCACTGCTGTGCGAGGAACAGAAAATAATAGTAGTGACCATTAAATTTCATATAAAAGAATCGGAACAAATGCTTAATCATTATAGAAATCAAATAAAGATTCAATGGGTTCTTTTGTCAGAGCGGTATTAAGTAACATTTTGGCATTAATGATATATACTATAAATGAGGATGAACAACTATTTTTGCAAGTACGAACTCCCTGCGACGCTTTTCTTCACCCAGACTCAAGCTTTGGTTAATAATAATATTCTCTCTCATGAGACAAATTTTCATCGGCTGTTTCCAACAAAACACAGGAATTAATTGATTTAAAATTAGTAAATTGAATTCAATATATAAAAAATTAACCTTGCTTGCCTCTCCTCCTGTTTTTTTCTTGGAACTGGTCTGGAAATTTCAACTGGTCTGAAAAAATAAATAAATAAAAAAAGAGATTGACTTTATGATTGCCTTTTATAAATCTATTTATTTTATAACCACAATAAATTTGTTTAAAAAATGTTTAGGAATCACGACACAAGATTACCCACTGTTAAATAGTAAAGTTTAATAGCGTACATCCATAGGTCGTACGAGTCTAAAGATAAAGAAATCGGAGTTGGAGATGGTTAGAGGGTTATGTACTATAAAACTTTAGTAATCTAAATTGGATAACCTAGAGTCAAGAAATCTGAAAATTGTTTGAGAAATATTATTACAACTATTTGAGACAATGATGATGCGTTGATACTAACTCGTTACGGGGAGAGGCCGGCCTTTTCCTAGGGTAATCAGAATATGCGGCTCCCTGAGGGTGGTCGGCATCGCAAGGCCTCACGAAAATACGGCCCCCAACCAGTTCGAACTCGAACTGTTCCTGGACGACCTCGTATTCAGTTTCATGCCCTTGGAACTGCACGTCAACCACTACCTGCAAACAGAATTGCTGTAGAAAATGCATGATGTACTAAATTATATTATGGAATATTGAAATTTTAGATATGTAACAATTCCCACTTCAACTTTGTTTTTCTTTGGTGAGAATTGTTCATGCTTGTTTAGAAACTAAAGGTCTGTTCTAATTCTTAGTGGTTTTTTGAGTTCGCTTATAGTTAATAAACTATAAGCGAACTCAAAAAACCTACTAAGAAAATTTACGCGAGGTTCACACCACAGTGGCTAGATAAATATCGTTGATGGTAAGCCATATAAAATAATTATCTTTTGCAATACGTTCGCTCAGCCCAAAAAAAAATTAAACGAGCTCAACTTTCTTAACCGCTAAACTCTCCCACCTATGAGCACTTTTGCGAAGGCTGAACATGGCAAATCAAAAGTTTGAGGTCATCAATTTATTTGTTTCTTTTATCCAGAAAGCAGGGAAGGTTCCAGAGGAAGGAGGAAGGAAACTATCGTTGTGAACAAAGACTTGGGGACATTCGTCGAGCAGGCCAGGATTATATCATAAATAACTCAACTTCCATGGGCCTTTATAATTCGCAAATTTGTTTTTTTACTGGTGGTATAGGTCCTTACAACATACCAAAAATTATAACTACCTCACCTTTGATGTATAAAGTGATTGGCCTAATTTCGATTCAGACGGATGTTGAGATAGCTGAGTTCTTGTAACTCCGGCTGAGCCTTGTGCTCGGTTGCAGCATTCAATTTTATGGATGCACCCGACACCTTCTCCTCAAATATCAACTTCTCAGAACCATTTCATTCTCCCTCAACGACGGGCACATACTCCTCTTGCTATACCTTATCGCTTGCTCATCTTAGGATAGAATTCGTTCATTCTATAGCTTCCGTGATAAATATTTAATGGCTCTGCTATGAACCTCGATACACACTTCATGTGATACAATATATAAACAAATTAATCTTTAAAAAACAAACATTAATCCCATTAATCAATCAAACAAAAATGAACTGAAAAATTGAGCATTTTATCACTAATATTGATAGCAACTAATGTACCTAAAGAAATAGACTTTAAAGAAGTTATTCAATGTTTTGCTGATCAAAAATCAAGTCTTCTTCTTGCATTAATGGTGTAATTATCCATAACATTGAATGCAATTCTTAAAATTGAATTTGTCTCTTAAATTTAGATACAGTCCCAAATCCATTTTATTAGAGGAAAATAAGAGAGAAAAAGTTAATAATAATAAATAATGTTTGATTTTTAATTAAAAAACAAAATGGACCATTAGTAGTGGAGCACTTATTTTGAGAATATTCTTCGTACTATCAAGACCGTGGAGAAAGAGTTTGATTTTGTAAGTAGAGAAGAATATAGGCAGCAGTGGGTTTGAAAACAATCAATAACAAGATTTTTATTAAAATTGGTACAACAAACGGCTGATTTAAATTGTTTAGTGGTAAATAAGCCCTACTTTTATTTATTGTTATGTACCTGTTAAGAATTGAAAGAAAATTATTTTATTTTGATTTTTGATTAGTTTTAATTTTATTTAGTTAACATTTAAATTATTTTAAGTTATAAGAAAGATATTGAAGAGAACGAAATACTGAAAACCTATAACATCTGGAGGAGATTACGGAAATGGGGAGAGAGAAACCCACTCAAACTTCAGTCTCACAATGATCGCCATTGTTGTTAGTTCATACGAACTACCTGGGAAGTTTCTCTTGACCCAGACTCAGGCTTTGGTTAAGCAGAGGATATGATCGCTGGTCTCGGTGTGAACATGTATACTGCCACAGAGGGGAAGTATAGGAATGGAAGGACACCATAGCACCGTATGAAAGCAGTTCGCAGTTCGCATTCACATTTGAGACATCAGTATAATTTAGTTATTTCTGTTAATTTTAAATATAGTTTTCATTTTTATTTCTTTGTTAATTTCCATTTTATTTATTAAAGAAAATTACACTGTATGGAGCGCTTCACGCATTCAGTATTAAACAAATTAAAGTTAAGTTTGGCGACTCTACTTTAACGAACGGGAAGAAGCTGCGAGAGAACAAGTTTTCGCCACTCTTCCCAACAGTACCTTTTTATGTAATTCATTAATTTATTTTTATACATACGCACAATATCATAAAGTTGCTTATAAAAATTACACTAATTAAATTTTTAAAGACGAGAAAAGTTGAATAATCTTTTCGATTAATACTTTGAACTCGGGCCAGATTCTAAAGACTTTTAACTAGAATTCCAAAAGCAACCAAATCCATTTTTTTTAATTAACATTTTTGGTTCAGGATAATTATGAAGTAAAAATTTCTTTTAACAAAAATTAATGAAAATCTCTGCTTTGTTTGATAGTGGTACAACTTAATTTTTTTTTTCTTGGTCCAGTAGCAAATCTAACCTCAGAATTTCCTGACTCTCTTAAGAGCTGTAGAGCCACTTGAACTATGAGAACGTATAAACCCCCAAGATAATTAAAAAGCGAGAATATAAAAATATCGACTTTTTCCTCAATAAAATCGAAATATTTTAGAATCAGGCCCAAGTTGTATGACTTTTCAATTCTCCTCGTTCAATTTGGATTCTGCAAATTATATTCCAATATGAGAATTCGCATATCCTAAATTCGGGTATAGCATTATCAAATTTATATCTAGTTCCTGCACACTGAATTTAACAGATGTTTACAATCCTTTTAATCATAAATTACTATGCTAAAATGGAAAAAAAAAAAATTGTTTCGCATCAAAATATTGTAACTTACATTATTATGATTTTTACAAACATAAATGATTACTGGATTGGCCATATATCCTTTTTTTCCAGCTTCATTTTGTCCCATGAAATCTCCCATTGTCCACTATGGAAAATGATTCGTTAAAGATACTTACAAAAAATTAATTTTCATTATTATTATTCCTTCATTTATTATAATTTTATTTTTTGTTGTAGATACGATTTCATTATACACTTATAAGATTAAAAAACCTAATTTATTTCCCATTACTTCAAAAATAATATTTTTCAATTTTTTTTAAGCATCTCTAGTACTAATTTATCTTTAAAAATGTTAACTATTCCGTATTGTAAAACTTTCTTAGAATGGCAGAATTGTGACTATCATATCACAACGGTTCATTCATTTTGAAGGTTGGAAAAGGATGGTGATGGATAATGTAGAAGTACTGATTTATAAGTTCCTCATAATAGGAGAAAGATGCAAATTACAATTTTACTTATTTTAAAACTGTGAAGAAGAAGAAATTATAAAGGTCATCGCCGTTACCAGAGTTTGTCTGTGTTGAGGATTATAGGGTTATAAGGATTATAGGGTTATGAGGATTATAGGGTTATAAGTACTTGAAATTTTCAAGACAGGACGTCTATCTGAATGGAACTACTTGGCTTTCCAAATTTTAACAGTTACTACCTCATTAGTAAATACCTTGACCAATCAGTTCCATACCTACGCTACTCAAAAAAATAAAAGCTGGAAGACCAATTATTTTGAATAACATACGTTCAATTTCCTTGTGTTGGAAATTGCCCAACGCGCTTGGGCACTATTCCTTCCAGACCAGTTGTGGGCTATAACCTACGCAATTATTATTATATTATTCTTGCAAGAAGGAGTATGATGGAGAGGGTAAGCTTTAAAGAAAAATTGAAGCCAAAAAGGCGGACATCCTAGTGGGCGTGGCTAACTCTTCATTTTACGGATCCACCTTTGCTTTGAAGGATAGCCACCCCTACCCCTCTCCTCTGACATTATTAGTGTTTTAATTGGGTCATAGTTATCAACTGCAAAGGGCTCAACGAATCCCCAACAAATCTTTTTCAATCCAGATCGGGCATACAAACTCATTCCATAGCGTCTCAGATTATAAATCACAACTGGTCTGGTGGAATATCACCTAAGTACCCCTACTTGTTATTTCTTCATAAGCTCAGACATACATCACTTTTAAGCAATACTTCAACAGAAGCCACAAACATTTGTATTTTCAAAATTCACTTAAAAATTAAAATGATAAAAATATAATGAAAAATAAATTGAATATAATGTATTTAATATAAATGATTTGTAGATAATGGTTTCACTGTCCTTTGCATTTCGAAAATTAAATTCATGTAATATTCCAGAATACCATCTTCTGACCTGCAACACACCAAAATGGTTATTCACTAATTGATACGGAATCCTTAGCATAGATGGATTTATTCGATGTTTTTCTAGCCAGCATCATACCAACTCAACTACTTTTTTTTTATTAAGAAGAGGTTTATTTACTAAAACATATGAAAACGATCCAAAACTGAAATGATTTTCAAAACAATACTATGTATATTTATTTCGTATTCGACTTATTCCATAAATTGAGGCATTTGGTTGTAAAACATGACAACTAACAAAAAAGAAATCTTTCGCGAAATCAATTGTGAAGTTTTGAGGTTAATATTTAGTATTTTTTAATATAAATATGTCCAATTTTTTTGGGTGTATTGAAAAAAAAAACTTTCATTAAATGCTATTCCTAAAATTTCTTAGTGGATACAAGAACAAATAATAGATGAGGAATACTTGCAGAAACCATGTTTTCTACCCAAGGATGAATTCCGATTACCCTGAGTCAGATATAATGTTTCACATTAATTTAGAAATTTTTCGTAAAATATGTTATCTGATACATGTGATTTCAAGTTTATGTTACCGTGTAAACATGTTTTGAAGTAAGAGTAACTTCACTCGTACCTCAGCGATTTGACTAGGCGGATGTATAACTAAGTTAACCATGGTTACCACGTATTTAATGCATAGTTGTAGAATCAAAGGTTAAAAAAATACTTTAGTTAAGTATATTAAATGAAGAAGTGGCGCTAGAGCTTGGTACGTTCCGGACGTACCGTGTTTTACCTCAAACCATGTGAGAAAGTACATACATCTAGTCCTATTATTTTTTTTATTTAGGAGTAACTTGGATCCAATTTGTTCGCACTCACATAAAACAATAGTTCAGGTCTTCATCATGGATATTACCAAAAGAATTTTTGTCAGAACTATTACTGACATTTTAAACTTTGGATTTAATTTTCTTATCGGGAAACATACAGCTTCGTGTAGCCACCTTTGTCGGTTACCATGCCTACCTCCAACCAGCTATCACTTACATAACTTAATATCAAGATTATCTTATTAAAAATCCTACACATCTGCTCTAAGGAATCAAATTCTTCCAAAATCTTGAATTAAAAAAAATGTCATATACCACCTGGCACGGCCTTCCTTTCTAACTTATTATGAATACGCCTTGTCGTGGGCATTCTGTAAAGAGATATCAGGCTGGAGAAATCGCCTAAGACCAGACAACCCCGACACCATGTTATACGACCAAATGCCTGAAATGTATTGGAGTTACTTCGTAAAAATCCTACAACTTGGAGCCAGTACTTAAGGTGACCACAGTAGAGAAAAATAGTACGGAATACGTCCAATTCAAAACTTATAATCAGTTACATTACTATCAAACAAAGCTTTATTAAGTAAACAACTGCAGACTTCATCAATCGAGATAAATGTCGCTCTAACACATCACAATTATATTTACTTTATTTTCAATAAAAACAATCCCTAAACAATCATAGCAACTATTAACCCAAATAGAGGTTTAAGTATTAGTATGATTCAAGCTAACAGATCATAGCAAATTGTTGAATTATTCTTTTTAATGAATGCGTTGAAGAGGTATTCTGGAGTATTACAAATAAGTGAGTGTTTATTTCAAAAAACACCCAAATGATATGTTACAACTTTAAGTGGTTTTTTTGGAAAGTAAACGGCTCGTTTGTTCGTCACTTGTCAATTTAGTGAGCAACACTAAATTAAAGATTAGTTTCGTTCAGCATTCATAAACTAAATTCCTGTTATGCGTCAGTTCTTTTTTTTTTTTTTTTTTTGATATGGAGTTTAGTAAGTAGTACACAACGGTAAATTAACAGAAAAATATTTTTTTGTAATACAAATTTAAACACTCAACCAAATTAAAAGAAGTCAACTATTTACCTTTGGCCTCTCACCCATTATTAAAACACCTTTTCAAGGATCAGCTTGTAATATAGTTTTGAGAACGTATCATCTTTTGTGTATTTTCGGAACATAACCACCTTCGGTTACACTAGTAATTTTTTTTGTAACCGGCGTAAACTTACATATGTTTACATGATCGCAGCAGTATCGATTAATTAGAAGAAACACATCGCTGTTTTGCATTGCAATAGTGGCATAACTAAAAAAAAAAAAAAAGTGTTTATAAATGGTTGAGGTTAAAAAACTTCCAAAGATGAATATGATCTATTCTATCTTTTTCTTCATTGTTGTACAACGTTTCGGGACAATTGTTCCTTATTCATTTACCTATTCTCTCTCTCTCTCTCTCTCTCTCT
>NW_027107765.1:980532-1053367 GCF_000696795.3 Halyomorpha halys | reverse complement strand
ATATTTTCAATTTCACCATTGAAATCATGTCATCCATACATCATGGTTGAAAATTGTTTTACACTGCATTAAAAAAAGCGTTTTTCAGAATTTTTACTTATTATGTTCCAAAGATAGTTTAGGTTCACCGTAAATAGAGGCACATCTTCATTTTCTATAATTGTCCATAGGAGAACAAATGTACAAGTATTAAACTACGTTTGATCTTTCTTAAACAATGGCATAAGTATAGTTTTTTCGAATAGATTTCTTGCTCAGATTCTAAGAAAACTAAGCAAACTCAACAAATGAGTGCTTTGAGTACACAATAAATCAATGTCTCCTATTACAGAAAGTCATACTTAGAGAAAAAAAAATAAAAAAAGTAAAGCTTCATTTTAGTAATAGTTTGTGTGGTAAAATAATTATGAACCTAAGAAATGCCTACTAAAAGGACCTTAGCATATTCCAAAAGAAAATCCAAGATTTTGATTTAATAAATAACACTCGTCCCGAAATTTTATTATTCATTCTATAACATTAAAAAGTTTCAGGTAACATCAGTTAAGCAAACAAGAAAGTGGTTTTAACAATAATTCTTAATAAAATGTGCAGTACCAAACCCTTACCAGGACCCACTACCCACTCCCTAGGCTTTGACAGTCCACATGTTGGGAACCACTGATTTAATGTCACTATGACTAAATGGAGTTATAAAAGTTAGAGGAGGAGACACTCAATAGTGAACTGCTTTTATATTGAACTTGTATTTTTTATTTTTATTAAAAAATCCAAACTTTATTTTATTTTATTTTTTTCATGAGTTGCTATTTTTCTGATACTTTTCCATTGTTTATATTTTTTGTTTGTAATAACCCCAAACAGAAATATTCAACATTTCAAAATTACTTTTTTCATGAAAATTTCAAGTACCTGATTCTTATCACCAGTAGTTTAGTTCTTACGATTTAAAATATTATATATATATTTAAAAGAGAACTTTATTTATTTCACCTTTACCTATTTTTGTAAGCAATACAGGTGATCTACACAGATGTTACACAAGTATGCATAACATTGAACAGCTGTTTATAAACCTTACAGAATTATTCACTTTTTCATTTCTTTCAATTTAAATTTAATCTAAATTAAAGAGAACTGATATCTGTACCACACCTTCAGGCTAGAACTCTTTTCAGGGATTTACATATGTCTTAAGCGAGAAGAATACAGCAGAATCCTAGTAGTCGAGAAGTGCAAGGAAGTTGGCGTTCCTACAATATTTCTACTAGGAAAAAATTGTTTGAGAAAATAAAAAAAAAGTACAATGGAAAGAATCTAAGATGCTAAAACCTATAATGACAAAATCACAAGATAATACCATTTCTTCTGGTTATTAAAAATTCACAATCCTGATAAAATAAATCACCAAATACAGCTAAGTAAATTGATCAACATAATATAATAAAGTAGTTCCAGTTTTTAATCATGAATAGTTTATCATGAGATATTTAAGTTAGGAATTTTAAAATTGATATCTATGGGAATTCACAAATTGATGTACATTATATGTATAAAATAAGTATACATAACAGATAAAAATATTCATTTATTTTTCTTTAAAAACATGAAACAACAAGAATAATAATTAAAAATAAATCAGTCTTAAAACTATCATTTTGCTTATAAAAATGCAATGAACATTTCTTCTTTATTGACCTATGAAAAGTTTTATTTAGCTATGGTTACATTATTTATAATTCTTAGGGGTGAAACACAAATAATTTTATTCAAATACAAAATACAGTTTGTATTAATATTTCATTCAACATTAAATAATTAAATTTATAATTTATTAACATCATAAACTTTATGAGGCAACAAGCCACTAAATGAAACATTGTTAACATATTATTTTCTTTAATTAACTTTAATACTTAAATGTTTTAATATCAAAATTTAAAAAATAAAATGTAGGAAACATTCGAAAAAATATCATTCATTAATTTCTTAACATTTAAATAAAATGCATACAACTGAGAAAAAAAAAAATATATATATATATATACCTTTGGTATAAGCACAGATTTGGAATTTATGAGAAAAAATAAATAAATGATATCATGCTTTATCACAAATAAAAAAGTATACAACAAATGCTTCCTACTTAGTTTATCGAATGTGAAAAAAATTTATTTTAAATTTTTATAAAACTATAATTATGTGCAATAAATCTCTATAACATCACATATTTTATTCCTATCAACTTCGGTATTTTTAACACTAAGAGTGTGAACAACAACATTTAATGGTGTCTCATTGTGTACAATATAAAAATATTGTTAACTAATCAGCCTTTGAAATTTAAACAGCAATAAGCATAGCCAGTAAAAGTAAATTTTGGAACTATGTACATCAAAATTATCTATAACTCCTCTCTCGCCCGCTATGAATTTATTAACACTAGATGTAATGAAATGAATTAATGATTAAAAACTTCTTATCCAAAATAATATGCAATAATTTTCATAAAAATATTGATATCATTAAATAAATTTTATTCCAATTTTTAACTATGTACATGAAGTCAAACATGAGATGGACTAGGTTTGCAAGAGTTGGCATTATTTTTAAAAAAAATTATTAATTTAGTAATTAAGAATTAATATTAAAATAACTAAACAAGTGTATGCACTAAATAGTTTTAAACTGAAATAATAATTATCACTTAACTAATAAAATTTGCAAAATTATCTTTTTAGAATAAGTTTTCAAAACATTAGCTTGTTAAAAATTAATAACAATAAGAAACCTCTGCTTTTCTTACCCACTATATATACACAAAGTGATATATACAAACAATAAACTGCAAGTCAGTATTATGGCTATATACAGCTGAGTTCAAAGAATGGCACAACACCGACAATACCGTTGCCTTGATCCACTGGTATTTGGAGGAGGTGTCACTGGTGCGAAGTAAGCATGAACGCGGATGTTGGGTAGATGATTCTGAAATATTATTAAGAAACGGTATCAAATTATATTTATATCACCTAATTTTGCTTAAGTATAAATCTCAAAGCAAATTAGCCACTCAATACATCATATTGGACAATAATAGGGAGTTATTTATTCAATTGTGGTTACAAAACTAATTTAGACGTATATTTACTGTCTTAATATCAGAAGTCTAAAAAGGGATAGTAAAAAGAACTTCAATAAAACTGTTATTCCAGTCTATTTCTTTGGAATAACAGTTTAGGTCCTTGGAGTAGGCAAAACCTTAATAAGCTATAGCTAACTGGGTCATATTCATTGTTTATAATTATGAAATTTGTTAATTAAAAGTTTAGATTACATTTTACAACGTTTTAATTTATCATTTTCATCAAGTTTCATGTAAACTTTAAATAAAATTATATTAATTTAATAATTATTAGTCAATAGTTAATATTAATTTTATTATATTACTAGCAGACCTGGCAATGCATTGCTATTGCTATATTTGAGAATGTATACACATTAATTGAAAAATATTGAAAGTTTGATATCAACTAATATACAGATGAAGTGATACAGTAACGGTAACTATATAATAAACAGAATTAACTTCAACATGACTTAACCAAGCTACACCAAACTAACTGGTAGTGGTTTAGGGCTCTATAAACTGCACCAAAGAGTACAAACCGGTTCTGATTTGTTTAATCAGAACCGGAGATATAAAATAAAACGTTTGAAAAGTTTTTCTTTATTTAGAACCAATATTTTGCTATTATGGGCATTAAATCTAAACTTTGCTAACGTAAGTTAAAACAGGAGATATTCAGCTTTCCAACAGTTATATTAACGTAGAAATTGGGGTAAAATGCAGAGAAGTTATGATCATATGAACAATGGTCACCAGAACAAAGCAAAATCCTCCAAATAAATCAAGGTAAAAAATTTCCAATTTTTAATTTCTTTAAAAAATTTAGTATTTCAGACAATGTTAAAAACGAAGATGATACTCTTTTTCCTTTTTCTTCATAAAAAGACAAATCAATTGGCATATAATAACCATGAGAAAAATGTATACTTTTTGAGCTATGCACTAAAAATGGTTAATTTTGTTAATAACTTTTTTTTTTACCGAAAAAATTGGACCAGTATATAATCATCCCGAGAAAACCCTGAACATTTAGCAAAAAGCCCCATCATGATCAAATGAACAATATGCTAGTGCATATCAATAAACAAATATTGATTTCTATATATTAGATATTCAACTAATTATAATTAATGTTAATTTAATTGTTTATATTAATTACATTTACTTCCTTTTTGATCTGTTTTGAGTAATCATTTTCATTAAGTTTCATATAAATAACACGGCTAGTTGAATTCAATAAAATACATTATCAATGTTCCTAGCAACTTTTTTGACTTTAAGCTAGGCTGTTCACATATATGCACAGACAATGACTATCTTACAACACTTGATTATTTGAACTCAAGGGCCATTAAAAACTCAGATTCAAAATTTTGTATAATTAAAATGCTTCCTCTTACTATATATTTTATACATAAGTAAGTTAAAAGAAAACTGTTTAAAAAATATATATAATATTAATGTATGAAAATAAAAATTAGTTTGAAACTCTTGAGAAACAAAAATTAATAGTTATTTTCAGTCTCTAATTTTGGATTTTAAATCAAGCTGACAACAAAATTTAGCAGAAAAAAAAATACATGCTCCCTTAGATTCCCATAGGCTTTGTGGGCTGAAGGGCATTTTCACTACCCAGTAAAGAAGCTGCTGTGCACCCTCCACACAGAGTGAAGTTTAAATTAAAATCCAATGCAGCAGTATCGAAAGTTATAATGAATAAAAGCAAGTGCTCACAGGACAAAGATCATCTCTTAAATTACCCCACTGAAAGGGTTGAGTAGCACGTATCTATTTCTGTTCATCTATACTCTGTTAAAAGAAGTTTCTTTAATTGCCAAAAGTAGGTATCCAACAATTTTGGTTTGTTTTTTCCATGACATTTACTGTCAATGCCTCACTGATAGGCACCCTTTAATTATTCTGAACACAAAATAATTAACAACATACAATGTTTAGTACTTAAAACATCAATATCATCAAATTAAATGAAATAGGTTATAGCTCAATCCAGTAAAACTGACAGAAAACAATCAGTGAAATTAAATAGAGACAAAACAGAATCGAGGGTAACATTCAGAAAGTTTTTTGATGCAAGAAAATGGGATTATGGAAGGGAAGGGATTCACAATAATGCAAAGTACTGAAAATATGATAACACTATTACTAGAGATAAGATATATATACTGGTTTATTACCCTAAGTCTTCTAATGCCAGCCCTAGTGATCAGCTGACAATCATATAATTCTACGCGCTGTAAATTATGGCAGGTGATGAGATGTTCGAGGGATGTATCCGTGATAAGAGGACAATTATCTAATTCGAGTACAGTTAGATGTTCTGCTGAGCATGGAGAAGTTCCCAAAGACCGAATACCATCATCAGTAATCAGTTCACAATGAGACAAGCTCTATAAACACAGGAGTCTTAGTAAACATCACATCAAAAATAATAAAATATATTTAATATAGCAAAAAAACAATTTAAAAAAAAAAAAATCATCTTTGTACCTCTTTTAATTTAACATTGTAAATTTTTATTTGTCTTCTTCATAGTAATATATTTATGTACACTTTATTATCTCTCAATCAATTTCATCCTTTTTCTATTCTTACCTAATTATTATATAACATACACTTTTATATACTTTCTCTTGTTTAATTTTATTTATTTAATCTCTTCTTGTTTTCATAATTATAATTAAAATTAAAATCTGTACCGCTAAAACCCATGAAGGGTCAGGGGTTCAGTAGTTTGTTAGGAAGTACTGTTACTAGACCAACGGTTGTGCAAGGAGGTGATTTGGTCAGAATCACGCTCGACCGCCAGATTTTTACCCAATTAAGGGAACCCAATTTAAGAGGCTAGGTGGACGCCAGGAGAGCTCCAGAACCCATAGGAGTTGACTTACAGCTACAGTGTAATTTATAATTATAATACCTAACTATAACTTTACATTTATAACATAATTTCATATTCTTTAGTTGTCACACAAATACTATTAAACAGGCATTTAAAATGTTTTTTTCCCAAGCTCCAAACTGTCATTTCCTTTCTTAGTTGCCTCCAGGAAGGTTCAAGGTTAGTATTTTCATATATTATTTATTATCTTTTTTCTCCATCCTAATTTATCTCGATGATTTATTTATCCCACCAACATGCTTACTATGTTTCCTACTTCATTACTTATTTTAATTTTTTTACCATACTTTTAATAATTTATTTATTTATTATAACCTGAGCTCTACATTCTAATTCTGTATAATTTATTACTATATTTGTTACTAATATTTTATTCAACACATTTCAACTTCCATATTGTTTTAATTTAATCTATTAACTTTTATATAATTTTTAAAATTTTCTTTAAGCCCTGCCATAGTGTACAATATTTCATTTATATTGTTTATTTAGTCCAGATAAAAACCTGCAAGGTGGGTTGAAACGTTGGTTGCCAATAAATAGTTTTTGCTATTTTGTAGACTACTATATACTGATACGCAAATCATCTTATTTTGCAATCAAAAGTGGTTAACCAATAAATTATGTTAAATAATAAATGAAATATTTAAACATAATTTAAAAACAAAGGAAAGGCCGTAGGTTTTTACAGGGCTTTTAAATGGCAGAAATGCCTCCTTTGGCATAGAAAAAAAAAGAAAAGGTTTTTACAAAATCCTGATGATTATTTATCAGTGAAGTAAGGACAAATTATTAATAAGACAAGACAAAAATATATTATAGTTTAAACAAGCTCTAATTTATATTAATTTAATTTGTTTTAAATGTATTTTTTTTTTATAATCTTAAAATTCTTTCTTGAGACTGGCAATTTTTTACTAAATATCAAAAACACTATCCAAATTATAGTCTCAAAACATTTATTTCATTTATTTTTTATTATTATAGTTGTTTGAGAGTGGTTTAGTTTCTTTTTAAATAATTTTGATCTCTTTTCTCTCAACTTTATTCTTTTTAACATCCGACGTTTCGACCTCTCAGGTCATTCTCAAGGATTCCTACAAACAGCTCCTTTTAATTACTATTAACTTACTCCTAGTAATTAAAAGGAGCTGTTTGTAGGAATCCTTGAGAATGACCTGAGAGGTCGAAACGTCGGATGTTAAAAAGAATAAAGTTGAGAGAAAAGAGATCAAAATTGTTTAAAAAGAAACTTTTATTTCATTTACACGTCCAACGTTTCGGCCAATTCGGCCATCTTCAGGGACAATCTTAATTTACTATGAGACATATCATTTAACCATTTAAAAAAATTCCATACAGGCTATTCTGCCCAGGTCAAAACATTTATATCTAATATGTCAAAAATACATTAAAAATCACAGTCAAATTATTTCTCTTTTACCACTATTTATACACTTTTATTACAACCTCACACAAGAAATACATTAAAAATCACAGTCAAATTATTTCTCTTTTACCACTATTTATACACTTTTATTACAACCTCACTTGTTTTTTTTTTTATGGCAGAATTTAGCCAACATTTTCCAACAGATAGGGAAGAACTAATAATTAGTTAATTTATGGAGTAATCAAATATATTTTAACTCAAAATTTCTCTAAAAGTCAAACTAATTATACTAAACTTTATTATAAAACTAATAAAAATGCTTAAAAACAAATAACATGGTTATTAGAGTACTAATTGAGAAAAAATGAAAATAATTCATTAATCATCATAATCATTTTATCTCCTTTAGCGCTAGCGCAGTTTGGGGTTACAATTTGTAGAGCCTGGACCAGATGTCTCGTTCTTGGAGCATTTCCTTCTCCTGCTCCAGTCCATATCCCGCCTCCTTAGCACTCTCCTCCCAGGAAATGCACTATCTTCCTCTTGGTGTTCTTCCCTCCAAACAAGTCTCATACATCTTTTGCTGGCAATTCTTTCCTGGTCCATCCGAAGGAGGTGTCGGAATCACCTTAGCTTGTGCCTCTCTAGGATACTATCAGCCAGTTTGACTTTAGGTTAGACTGTATGGTATTGTTCTGTACTCTATCTCGTCATGTTCTTCCTTCCACCTTACGAAGGTAACACATCTCCATGGATTGGATCCGGCTCTTGTGTTTCGAGGTGAGGGTCCACGATTCAGAAGAGTAGGAAAGAATAGGGGGTTACCTCGAATTATAGATCATCATTTTAGTTTTTCTCGTCACCTCCCTTTTACCCAGGAAACCCCTTTGAAACAAACTAAATACTTTTCCAGCTGCACCGATCCTTTGGGAAGCTTCTTCATCCATGTAGCTACTTTCTTTGAGATGAGCACCTAGATATTGGAAATTCTCGACCTGCTCTAGTCTTTCTGTTTGCTCTGATAGCCCTCATTATTCTCTGGGGTTTCTTTCCTATCCTCATACATTAGGTCTTTTCCGGGTTAATTTTCTTGTTTATTGTAACCATTTCTTCTTGAAGAACATTTATGTTGTATTGGAGGTCTCATTCGTTGGAACCAGCAAGACCAGGTCATCCGCAAAAGCTAACACAGAAAATCTGATGGGTTGTAAGTTCCTGGGTCCTAACTGAAATTGTCTCATTCTCAACTTAGCCTTCTTTAACACTTTATCGAGGACTACTATAAAGAGCAGCGATATGTTGCATTGTGAAGATGAGATCTTGTGTGCTTCGTTGTGCTCTGAAACCGTCTTGTTCCTCTCCGAGCTGGCTATCAACCAATGTTCTTATTCTTCTCTCCAATACTCTTAAAGTACATTGCTAGATATACTGTGAAGTGAAATTCCATGGTAGTAACCACACTCTTGATTGTCCCCTTTCTTATAAATAGGAACACTGGAACTTCCCAGTCCTTAGGAATTCTCTTTTCTTTCCAAATGAGATTCAAAAGTTAATTCATTAATTTAAAATAATTAAATTAAAATTTGTATAAAAAATAAAAACTTGCCAATTTTTCAAGACGCGGACAACCCATTGCGAGATGAATAAGAGTTTGATCAGTAATGAGGATACATTCTTCCAAATCCATTTTTTCTAATAGACGGCAATTCTGAAAGAAATGAGCAAGATGTGAAAAAGTAAGTACTATCGTTAAACAGACCAGCTAAAAATAAACAAAGAAATAATTACATAATTCATTGAATTACTAAGAAATAATTACGAATTAATACTCTATAAAATAACTGTACTCACCCTAGCAAGAGCTTGAAATCCAGTGTCAGTGAACTGGGCACATCCTGCTACTTCTAGTGTGGAAAGAGAATGGCAATGCTGCGCCAAAGCTACTAGTGACGCATCAGTCAGGCGGACACAGCCAGATAAGCATACATTGTGCAAGCCCGGGCAACACTGGGCCAATTTTGAAACACCACTATCTTCAACACTCTGAAATACAAAAAAAAATTTCAACTATTAAAAACATTTTAAAATAAGAAAATACATATAGACAAGAATAAGTAGTTTACTCCATCTTGACTCACGAAGGGCACAGCAGACAAAATATAAGCGAGGAGACCTACCAGATCCACCACAATACCATAGATCAGCGGGCAAGTAAGGTGCGTCAATTGGCCATTTTGACACTTCCACAACTCTTAACTCTTTTATTATAGTTCTTTTAATTACAAAGAATAAAACTCTGATAGCATAATAACAATAATCGTAATCAACAATAACTAATATAAGCAATTTTTAGTTGAAGTAGAACATGCTAACAATAGAAAAGCACTGATTGTACCAAAATATACTGAATCAAAACAATGAATGTAAGTATCAGAGGATATTAAGCTTAAATTACAGTTAAGCTATTTAATGAATATTTTTGTAAGACAATAAGATATTAAATTACCAACTTTTATTACAGTCATGTTAAGGACAATAAGGATTGGTGATTAACCACAATAAAAAAAAAAAAATTACATTGATAAATGAGAAATGCTGATACTGTTAACTTTTTACATTTTAATATCAACAAATATTCACACGAATAAATAGCTGGAGAGTTCTCTTGCTTCAAATATGCCGTATATTTGCTAATACTGTTTCGATTTAATTGTCTTTCAAATACCACAAAAAATGCCACTTTTTCAGTACTAGAAGACTAATGACCAAAAATGTTCTTTTTAGACTCATTTTCAAACTAGAATGAATAGATTTGTCGAAAAATGCATATTGAATATTTGATACAATTACAACTCTACTTCACTGAGAAAGAATGTAAAAATATGAGTAAAAAGGCCTATGAGTACCTCTGCTAATACTGACATAATTCAACATTGTTTTTTATTAGCTTATAAATAAGCATAGTTTACCATAATATTAATACTTTTTGAGTTATTTAGACTTATATGAAATTTTCAGTTTTTTTTTCTAGAAGATTTAAGTTATATATAAATAGTTAAAAAACATTAAGACTTTAAGCAAGTTTCATCAAAATCATTAAGAGCGATTTTGGCACAAAAGTCTAGAGAAACACATGTTTTTCATCTATTGAGCACAGGGAACCTGATTTGATACACAGGCATCAAGAAAATTGGCCCATCGGTTCAGTAGATAACTGTGGCACAGACCAATGGTAAAAAATGGTTTTATTGGACTCAGGAGTCTCTAATACAGATAAATCTGTTAAAAACTGCACTTTGAAAATTTAACCTTATCACAACACTATCCTTGCCTGTGTGTCAAGAAATGTAAAAATGCTAACAGTTAATTTTAAATTATCTTTAATTTCCTCAATTACTTAAATACAAGAAGTATCGTAAACAGGCAGAATTTTTATAAGATTTCACTTAATGTATATCTTTTAGTCCTTTAGTCATAAAAGTGGAAATAAAAATCTTTTATTAGTTTTGTCCATCTGTATTTTGAAAGACTTATTGTTCTTACCTAAAGAATCATTTTTAATGACACCTCTAAGACTTAAGAATTGGTTAATTCAATTAAAAATATGAAGAATTGTTCTGTTTAAAAATGGAATATATGAACAAAAGGTGGACCCCACAATAAGCATCATTAGCAGTCAATATAATAAGAAAGAATCTCAAGCTTGATATGGGATAAAGAAAACATAAGAGTGTCATTTTTTTTTCTTCTATTGGATTCCGAGAAATTATCTTCATTCTACCCTCAATTCAAGTTAGAATGCAAGAGTAACTCAAGGAAGTAGTTACCTGAATAGGGATGAGAACAGAGAGAGAAGAAGATAAGATGCCGTCAACATCCACATAACCATCCCACCTAAGTGAGTTCACTCTATTTTTCATTTCTAACCCACTGTAACCGGATCTTCGTGCACATCGACACACATCAATATTGCCATCTTGCTGGCACCACTCAAAATTATAAATCTAGCCTAATCCACACATGTTTCTTTTTGGCTACCCCTTATAACTCTGAAATTATAACATAGATTCTAGTTTTTTTTTTTTTCCTAAGGTTCTCTGTCCACAATCCTTTGAACTGTTTAATAAATTCATTTTTTCCTCCTTCAATTAAATTATATACAGTCCACTCATTAACCCAACGAGTGTATTCTAAAGAAACGTAGTGCCTGGCCATCAGTTAAAGGTACACTTCATACAAGAATTCTATTTAATAAATGTTCTGGAACAGATATGAGTAAACTAATTGACTAATCCATAACATAACATTAACTTGAATACATTATATAAAGCCGACCTCGAGCAATTTTTCCATTTTGTTTTTATTTCTAATAATCTTTTGTCAGTTCCTCTAAAATAAATTTCAAACAAACTTAAACGATTTTCTATTAGGTTTAAAAGTCAAATGATATATCTGAAATAAACACTATTTATTATCTCCCCTGAAATAAAAATCAATAATAAACGATACAATGACCCAGAGAAGAAGCTTTAAAGAGTTCTATCTCCTTCCCCGAGGCCATAAATAATTATAAAACGGTGAGTATGTACTTACAACACAGCCATGTAGATTGACAACTTGAAGGAGAGGACAGTACTGGGCTAGGCAATAAATAGCTTTGTCCGTTATTTGAAGGCATCCTTTGGAGATGAATGACTTCAGTTTAGGACAACCTCTTGCAAGGGCCTCAACTCCTGATCACCAAAAATCATACCTTTGAATAAAGCCACAGTTTCACTCTATACAATAAAATGTTTAAATCTAAAACAATAACATATCCAACATGCCTATGAATATTACGTTTAAAAGAAGAATGGTTCAGAAATAAATATTTCATTTAAACATCAATAATAAGTTTAAATAAAATAATTTGTATCCAAGTTAAGTCTCAAAATACTCTTTATTATTTCTTTAAAAGTTCAATGTTTCAGCCAACTCGACCATCCTCAAGGACAAATCTTAAATATAAATTTACACCTCCAACCAATAATTTAAAAACTTTTTGCAGGTTATTCTGCTGAGGTTATTAATTTCATTCAAATTACCCTACTTTGTCATTTTTTTTATTTACAAAAGATGTAAACTGAAAATAAAATATTCAAAAGAAGTTATCTTTTAAAAGATTTTATAAGTATAAACATTAAAAAAAGATAATATCTTTTTCATTAATATGACTTTAACTAGGCAAACTGAAAATTTAGAAAAAATAATGAAGTAAAAACATAAAACCGAACAGGTAAAAAAAATATTACGACACTTATATTGTTGTTTATTGGATTAATAACCTCGTAAACTCTAAATCGAAGTAGGACAGGTTATTCAATCCTGAAGGGTAAAATCTGATAGATTTCTCGATCTGGAGCAGTTTATGTTTATTTCTTGGTTGTTCCGATAAATGAATCTTAACACTCCTACTCTGATTGGGACTAGATAAACTCTAGTTAACCATCAGGAATTGCCAAAAAATACCACTACATTCACTTACCAGACTAATTCTCATGCAAAATGTACCCACCAGTACCAGTACCAGTAAACCCATCACTCTCAAATGTTTTAAAAATTTATCAAGGTTTTAAATAAACAGTATATTCAATAAAAAATAGTTTTTCATAACCTTATGGGCAGATTCAGAGTTTGAACAATCTACTGATTTCAAATCTAAGAAACGGTGTGATCAGTGATATACAAAGAACAATAATATGGTAAGGAATGCTTTAGTACATCTTTAGAAATAGTTCCACACATGCACAATGCATTATGCACTTTCATATTTAGAAAAAAGTTCATGAAATCCTCCAATCCTGAATTGGTCTCAAAGCCTATTAGCATAGCTGTTGGATTAACTAAACAAATTTCATGAATTAGTAGTAGCCAAGATTAAGATTTCAATCACTGGAGTGTCTAAGATAACATTAAGGGTTTAAAGACGAGATTAGTAACCTATAAATATCTTTCTGATACTGAGTCATAAATTAGAAGAAAAATAATTATTGAAAGAGCAATAAGGATTACATAGGACAAGATCTTGACACCAGTTGAATAAATTAACGAAAAAAGACTAATGTTATAAAGTATGTGTTTGAGCTCCGACAAGAAACAAAACCGTAATTTAAAAAAGGAATACCATTTTCAGTGACAGCTTCACACCATGATATATTTATATTTGTTAAGTTTGGAGTTCCATCAGCAAGGGTCTTTAGCGAGAAATCTGTCACCTTCGAGCATGAACCAAGATCCAGCCGTGACAATTTTTTGCAATGCCTGAAAAACAAACTTTTGTAATTTTTGGCAGGAAATAAATAAAATAAAATCACCTAAAGATTAAAAATTTAACGTTATTTAGGTTTCAAACACAAATAAGAAATACAACTCTAAAAAATAAACAAATAATCAAATCTAAACAGACTAAAAAAAAAAAAACAATCATGTATCCTTCCTATGAAGGTTACAATCTATTAACAAGAATAACAATTAATTATATAGCACATAATGAACTATTTACCTGGCCAATGATTGGCACGTGGCATCCGTAATATTCTTACAACCATTAAGATTAAGATCTTCAACATTAATACAATATCCAGCCAAAGTACGCATTGAGCTATCTTCAACTGACTGACAACCTCGCAAACTTAACTTTCTTAGAAATCCACCGCAACGCCGGGATAAATTTTCAATAACTGAACCCTAAAATAGAAAATTTTGAAAGGAAATAAAACAATACAAATAAATTTAAAAAATACATAAAACTTTCTCATCATGAACTCTAATACAAGGGTGGTTTGAAAAGTTCTCGGAATCACCGCTAAATGTCAGTGCTAGAGCAACGAGGTTCCCGCACAATAATCACTCAATTCTTTCGTTCTTTATTTTAATATTACTATTATCTCTGTGCATTATTATATACAGTTTAAAAATATTCTTATATTCCACTATGCACTTTCTTCAATACTACTCCTGTACCTATACTATCTGTTGTCTTCTTATTTTTCTTACTTTTCTGTAGATCCATTTAATCATTATGTTTGTTCTTAGCTCTGACAAAGGCCTAAAATTCTGGCTGCAACATTAGCACTAATAAATAAGTTTTTACTTACTCGTGTTCTCCTCATACATAATCTACGGTAAACTAAATACTCACCATTAAGAAAAATTAAGATGTAAGAAGGAAAAACCTCTTCCTGAAATGTAATTTAACAGTTCAATAACCTTCCAATACACTTGGTAGAATAAATTAAAAAATTTTCTCATTTGTTACACCATCATATTTTTGTATAATGTATAACAGGAGTATAACAACCAATATCTGATCTACTTTTTTTTTTTTTTTTTTCAAAAAGATCAAGCAGTTCTTAACAACCATCTTTGTTACAATTTTGTACTAAACCATTACATTCTGTTGAATACTCTTATCCAGCATAAACTTTAAAATTGAATAATATTCTTCCTATCTTAAACAAATTAACCAATCTAACATTGGAAATATAAGCAAAACCGACAAAAGTTTAAGACAATAATGTAAATGTACGACCTTTCCAGTAAAAATGTATGACAATACAACAAAGGTTTTAAAATATAATCTTAAGTGAGTTGCTTGAGGGGGTATGGTCAAATAAAAAAATATACTAATAAGTTTAAACTTATTTTTAACATATATTATTTAACCTTAACATTATACATACCTCAACATCAGTTTGAAAGTTAAAGAGATCAATCCTTTGCCAATTAGAACCATCAAGGGCAAGTACATTCCATGTTTTAGAAACCTGAGCGCATCGGCAGAGTGAAACGACATCTAAGTATGAAAATATTCTGAAACAAAAATGTTTAATATTTGACAGTGGAAATAAAATAGGTAATATAAAGAAACAACTCATTAATTAAGTAATGCATCATGTTATTACATCATACTGATCAACCAAATTGGGCCAAGAAAAATATATAATACATTAAATATTGAATGTATTAAATACTCATATTGGCATAGTGGTATTTCATACATCAGTTCATGTATGATAAAATAACATATTTATATTAAAATATGCAAATATATTTTAACACAAGAACATTGATATACTTTTTGAACATAAAGTAAAATTTACTTTAATAGGCCAAGTTAATTGCTACTGCTGTCAAAAATTGACATTGAATGTTCTTGCACTAGGCTATGGAAGACTAAAATGAACAATTAAATTTTAATTTTTTTCTACAAAAATATTTCACCTTTTATTTAATAGATATTTGTTCATAGTAAATTTTCTTTCTACTTCTATGCCCCGATTTCAGTCTCAGTGCTACTTCATGATTTTATATTAGAATAAGTAGTACTATAACCCAAAAAGGATCTTGGGTCCAGTACTTGCAAATAAAGTAATAGCAATGATTGTGCAAGGTCATTTGGTCAGGATCATGCTCAAAGCGAGGTCTTGCTCCTAATTAAAAGATCCAATTTTATAGAGGCTCGATGTGTCCCATGAGTCATTGTTTGAAAAACCCACAGTCATTCCTCAGCTAATAAAAACAGCATAAATAATTATCTACCAAAGCTCAACTCGAATCCAAACCAAGATACAAGCACAAAACCTTGCTCACTCAGTTACCTTACTCCTTAAAATTAAAATTAAAATTAAGATTATTTGTTGAATAGAAGACTGACGTGAAACACGAACAGCTGCTGATCTTTGAATTTTAGGAGATTTTAAGGGCAAAGAAGAATGGAAGTGATAAACTAACTAGGAGACACACAGTGCCTTTGGAGAGGCTGATATAGTCAGAACAATAAAGTTATGGCGTTTAATATATGCAGAGCATATCACCAAGATGGCAATGGAAAACTATCAAAAATGCTCCTAACACAGCCAATTTATGAGATAAGGATGAGGATAGGACAAAAGCTGAGGCGGTTGAATGGTGTGGCAGGAGACACTGACAATATCCTAGGAGTCAGGGACTGGATAGTACTACCACAAGACCGTGACGATAGGAGGAAGCGATTGGAAGAGGCTAATACCTGTTACTGGGTCATAGCACCATCATTATAATATAATGAGAATAGACCTTAGTCAAATCAAATATATAATAAAAAAAAAAAGTACTTTACCGTAACAGTAATTCTTTTGGCAACTTTTTATTGATCACAGCTTCCTCTTCGTGAAATACACGGCCCAACTAAAGCACAAAGAAATCATTAAAAGAAGCCATCATATATACAAAGCAACTTATGTTATTACTTCAATATTTACTAACAACTAATTAAAATTGCCAATTGCCGCCCAATAAAGAAATTAGTATATTATGTATAATAATCAAAAAAATAACTTGCACTTAAAATATATAATATAAAGGGTCTTGCTTATTTGTTAAGCACTTGACCATTATTGATAAATTAAATTTTGAAATAATTTCAGAAAAAGAATTTGGAATTGATGTTATTGTTTGCTGCCATCATAAAATAAAGTAACCATTCCACAAAAATTAAATAAAGTTTTAAAATTGAGGTAATGCTGTAAGTCCAAAATAGTAATTAGTTCAAATAATTCCATTCACACAACCCTCTAAAATTAAATAATAAATAGAATAGGCACCACTGGATATTTATGGACATTAAACTACTCTTGCAAGGAATTTACTAAGACATTAAAACAATTACAATATCAATATAACAAACTTATTTACTATGGAAATTAGAAATATATAGAAACTAATACGTGTAAAATCTACCAAAATTTTAAACAAGAAATGTGAATGATGAAAGCAGCATTTTTAATTTCTAAAATCATTAACAAACAAAAAATAGTACAATTTGAACCTAACAGATTGAAGACTCAAAGAAACTATAAGCACTAATAATATAGAACTAATAAACAATTAAAATAAAGCTAATTTATTTATAAAGCAAAAATTTTCTTTGTATAATTTATATATATATATATATATGAAATGCTCATCAGAACAAAAACTATCAAATAACAGCCAGGGTCTTATAAGTATTGAAATTATAATAAATTAGATTTGAAGTTTTGAAATTTTTCAATGACAAATAAAATTTATATCTTTAGTTATTTAAGTATGTAGCCTACTTATTTAACTCTTACAAAGAATGTAATGCTTTTTTTTTTTTTTTTTTGTAATTTAATGTCATTTAAGCAAAGACATGTTCAACAGATTATTACTCAATTCTAACCAGAGTTAGAAGAACAAGAGTTATTATCTGGGTCCGTCACAAAATAAATTTTATTCTTATACTGCTGTTGCACCGAGAATGCTAAGGTGATAATCAACACGCTCAGAATATAATACCTTAAAACTCATTAATAATAATTTGAAGGAATACAGTCCCTTTTTTTATTTTTATACTACAAAATATAGTCACTCACAAAATACTACCTGTTAATAGACATGTACAGCTTTTTTCAGCCAATTACACACATCATGACTATTTGACTAAAAAATTTATATATTCCTTAATGCTAAACAAATGTATATAACAATAAAACATACGCTACTTATTAAATTCTAAGTTTGCTATTGTCATCTATATATATTTATATATATATATTTTTTTTTCATTTTGTTTTAGGGTTCAAAAGTTCATAGATATTTTGAAAAATATATGACCAAAAACCCTCAAACTACAAACATACATTAATTCAAACACCTAAACATAGGCGCGCACATATATTAAGTGTTAATATTTCAGAGCCTACCAGTATTGTTTTAAAATGCTCGGCATGTCCTTTGACAACTGATGTCACGGACCACATCTGCATTGCTTAAAGTTTCTAAAAACAGATATGGGGTCTGTCAGTTTCTCGAATCTCAAGTACTCTTGAAAACACTGCTTTCAGGATGATGGTTTCGCAGGAACTAAGAGATGCTGGACATAGTTTCACTTCCAGAGTCATAAAAAAACTGAGAACAAAGTGGAACAGGAGAGCTGATTAGACTTGTAGCATCGTTGAATTAGAACAATTGTAGGAATAATGCTTCACTTATGATGCATAACTGGTCGAGTCAAAATAATAACTTGCATCTTATAATCATAATTTTAATCAAGAATTTCCCCTTAATTACATGCATAAATCCAATAAACCAACATAATTATGTCATAAAATATATCATAATGCATTGAGACAAAATTACCAACTTACCACAGACTAAAAATCAAAATTTATGTACAAAATTAAATAAATTCAACTAAGAGAAATATATATATATTTTTTTAGGATATAACTAAAAGATCCCTTAAATAACATTCATCCTCAAAAAATGTCCAACAATACAATAAACTACTGCATCATCGTTACCTGAACTGGTCCAAGAAAACCTTTCTTCTTGCCACTGTAGTATGCGCTGAGAGATCAGTTGGAAATGTTGAAAAAAAAAAATTATAATAAAAATTAAAAAAAAAAAAAAAAAAAAAAAAGGAAGAACCAACTTGAATTAAAAATAAAATATTTTTTTTTTATGAATAAAAAAATTATAGCATAAGAGAATATATAGAAAAAAAAATTATACAAATAAATAAATGAAACTTCATTTTCCAATTTTATATAATAAAAAATAAAATCAATTACATCACTCTGGGGAACAAAAAAGTATTTAACACAATAAGCATAAGTTCAGAAAAAAAAAATTAACTCTTTTAATGAAGACATGAAAACAAAAAGTGAAATAAACCCTGGCTTATATGAGATAAATATACATGCAAATGCAAATGAGAAAAAAAAATTTCCAAAAGAGTTAGAACAAAATATTCTGATAATAAATATTAGAAAAATGTGATCCAATTAATGGTTTGACCATTTGGTACGTAAGAATGGTTTTCAATAAAAAAAATTTCAAATTAAAAAATTTATTAAAAGATGATAGAATTATTATTGAAGATTTAAGCTGCCATTACACTACAATCACAATATGGAAAAGAAAACATATATGAATGTCTGAACTCAAACCTCCATTTAGCTGGGTAGTGATGATATATTAATTTTTTTGTTTTCTCTGCAAACCCATATCTCGCATTGAAAAAGGGTTTCCTGAGGCTGATATTATATCAAACGAGCGGAGCAGGAAGAAAATTGTGAGATGTCACGAAGCTAGCTAGAGTACACATACATCACTAGGATTCACATACTAACTACACATCCTGATAAGAAGTGTTCACAGAGAGCAGCCAATCTCCAAATGATAATATTGCTCTTGCTTACTGGTAAAAATTGAATATAGCGTGAGCCAGAGCATTTACAGCTTTATATTATTACCAATTTAAAACATACATAAATTATAATTAAATAAAAGTACATCACTCACATGATCGGTAGTTATTAATGCCAATAACAGAATTACATAAATTAATCTAACAAGAAAATGATAACTAAAAATAACAAGAAATAGATTTCTTAAAAATAAAAAATAAAATCTTTTTCACGATGCTTTAACATGATATAGTAGCTCTAATAAAAAATAAATCAGGTAAAATCAAGATAGTAAGGGCACTATCATAAAAAATAGTTGATCTAATTATGTTCAAATTTTCATTTAAACCATATTTATAAACTTTGATCTTAAATAACTCGATGAGCTTCATCAATAAATACATTCAATTAACCTCAATGTATTTAGTTAACATATTAAAGGTTGATAAACAGATAAACAAAATTTCTCTGGTAAAAAATCTCCTTTTCTACCAAAATAAATCTTTTATTTTATATAATGATAGGGCAATCACAAATGAGTCACCAATAAAAGCTAAAGAAATAATGATAGGTCTCAAGAGGACATTTAAATGACAAAAGAAGAAAGCATTATATACCTATGAGAATTTCAAGATAATATAAAAACCAATTTTAAAAATAAATATTAATATGACAAAGAATTCAGATTGATAAATGTGTAGTAACATTTTGATGAATTCTAAAGGTGTTTCAAAAAACATTAGAACTACATCAGCAGACAATGTCTGATTATTTCACCAAGAAATGATATTTTACTTATGTTCAGATATATTATTAGTCATCATATCATGCAATTTCCAAAAACAACATATCTTTAATTTTATTCAACCAGCTTTATGAACATTAAAACTGATATGTTCTTTAAATGACTAATCAATAAAAGAAATGACCAAAACACTCATACTAAAAGACTGAAAAGGGCCAAAATGAGAGGTTCACAATACAGGGTTTTACATACATAGTTATGTAAGTTAATTAAAGGGCTGATAGGTATGCTGCAGCGTATTTTCCTCAAGTGTATCAAGACATTACTTCTTTTTTCCAAGATAATGATCATGTAAACTCATCTGTTGGTGATTTATTTTGTGAATAGCAGGTGTATATATAAGGAAATAAATGTAATACAAAAATAAAGCATGTCTTACAATAATTATAATAAATAATTTAGATTTGAACACTGCTTACTGTAGAGTTAGTACTTTTCTTTTTTATCTGAGTATATAAAAATATAACATACATTGCGCAGAAACATAAACAAGTATATGGGATATAAAATGTAATCAAATCAATGTCACAAGTTAGAATCAAACTATAATTATAAATTAATTTTTCTTCATGGGGTATCATTAGTCTAAAAGGCAATATGTCAGTGAACACAAACGTCTGAATTTTAAAAAAATCTTTCCGACTAGACAAAAATTCAAAATTTGATGAAGATGTTATACTGGTCAATTCTTGAATAAACTAATCAATATTCATAAGGCAACTTCAATAGGAATATTTTTCATGTACCTATACACTGCAACAGTCTGTAATAACTTCAATACAAAAACTAATACCAGGAAATACAAATTATGACAAAATTCGGAAATCACTTATCAATCCAGTCCTTTATCACTTGAAAAGTGAAGACAATACGATGAAATAAAAAAAAAAAAAACTTTATAACAAAAATATTATATTTTTTTTTTAATTAATGTTATCTTAATTATAAGAATATACCTTAGAAATCAATATAAGGATGACAGTAGCAAACAAGCTAAACAAAACCTGTTTTAAAGGAAATATTTTTTAACAGCTAAAGATTGATAATATTCAAAGTATTAATTTATTTTTCCCTTACCATACCTATTAATAATAAATTAAAATAGAATAAATATATAGACATAGCATAGTCTTTATAAAAATAAATAAAAACTTCAGGAACCTAACACAACTTAAAAATAATTAATTTACCTCAATTCTGTGTCTTGTATTATGAATCATGATTACAGTTCCACTTAATTATACTAAGTTTTCAAGTTGTCAAATAATTTCCTTCTACACCGAGGCCTAAGGTGGCTTTTATACTTTGTAAACAAACAAAGGATTCCTTAAAAAAAAAAATAAGCGAATAATAGATTTATACCTAAAATTAAGAACCTATGAAAAACAATTATTCTCAATCATAAAATAAATAAATTACAAGACAATCAAGGTATTAATCACTTACAAAACGAAATCTCAATAAGAAAACAAAGACCAAGACGTCTGCAATCACCTGAAATCAGGCGAAAAGCATTCTGGGAAAACTTGGAAGTCAATGCGCCATTTCTCAATTTATGAACTTTTCAAGTAGATATTATTTCTTAAAGCATTATATATCTTAACTATATATTTCTTTATCAATAAGTACAAAAAAATAATAATAATATCTTGAGGGCAGGAAAGAAACAACATTATTGATTACTTTTTATTTGAACAAGATATCATACGCACACTAGTTCACTGACATTTAAGTAGTCAGAGGTGCTGAAATAGAAACGGATCATTTGCTTTTCGTCGCAGACTCATAGATCATAAAGCCTAGAAACATGAAATTGAGAGCAGTCGAAAAAATACCCGTGGGAGCCCCCGACCTGAGAAAAGAAAGGCATATGAGACATGTCCAGAAGCAAAACTGAAAGGGTCAGACCAAAGTGGGACTGCGGAAAAAATCTGAAAATTTGTGAAAGCTTACTTGAATTAGCAAGATCAGTATGGGAAATGAACAAAATAAACCGCACATACAAGAGCGGTGTAGTTAAGGAGCGGTGGAGCGAAGTAGTTAAAGATCAGTCCACAAAAAGGAAGATGCATAGAAGCCATGTGAACCGTACACCAACAAAATAGAAAGAGTATGTTAAGTTGAGAAATGACACAGAGCGTGATACATGAGAGACAAAGAAAAAGTCAAGGAAACAATTTGGAAAATGACTATAAGGTGAATATAAAGAAATTCAAAGAAAAAATAAAAGCATTGAAGGGCAAAGCAACCAAAAAGATCTAAAATATAAAAGATGAAAGCGGAAATTTAATCAAAGATCCAAGATCTTGGTTAGCTGGAGACGACATTACTCTTTGCTGTTCTCCGATCTCAGACAACCTCCATAACTTGAAAAAGAGACATTCAAGTGGCTGGATATGATACGACATGGGAGGAAAAAAGAGCTTTGCAGAAACTAAAGCTTCGTATAAAGCAGGAGGCAGTGATGACATTTTCTCAGAATTCCGAAGATCTTTTAGCAGCAATCAAATCAACAAACAAAAACCTAAAGGAAAGTGCGAATAAGTGGCCAAGAATCCAAACCATTTTTCTTGGAACGAAGTGTGAAACAGGGATTGTCTCCGTTATTATTTTTTTTCCTTTAAGGGTGAAATCCACAAAACATGCAGGAGAACTGCTTGGATTGCAGTCGGTATGTGGAACACGAGGATAGTTTAAGTGCAGGCATTCCTATATGCTACATAAAGGGCTTGTGACCGTCTCTAAAGAAAAACTGCAAATATAGAACAAAAAACAGGCAATTATAGAATTGCAAGAAGAACTTGCACGTATAGGAGTGAGTATCAGAGTAACAGCCGTTAGAGCAATGTTATGACTGTAGCCAGAGATAAAGGAGATCTGGGAGACGTGCGAATGTTAATACAATAGAGAAGAGATGGAGAATGTGGACTACTACACCTACCTTGGAACACATATCTCCCTAAATTGCGATATGTTAGCAAAAGCTGTATCGCCCAAGACAGGCACTTAAGTAGGATTACGACTGCAGAAATAAAATTTCTACAAGCAATACTCGGCAGGAGAGACAGTATAAGAAATTAGAAGATAAAAGAAGTGATGCATTCGCTGAAATCAATTATGGAATGTCGACAACTTTGATGGTATGAAAACATCTGTAGAATGGGGAAAGAAAGAGCACCTAAGAAGTGTATGGAATCGACGCCGATTTGAAAGACCACGAGGTAGCCCTAGAAGAACATACCTGGAGCACATTCAATGATTAGGTCAAGAAAGAGGGAAAACCCTAGCTCAGTTTAAGGAAATGGCGAGAGATCAAGATGTGTGGTAAAAGTGGCTGGTGGCTTCTCAACGTTGAAAGGCACTTAAGAAGAAAAAGAAGTAGGATTTGATTGAAGAAGAGTATGGTATACTCCCTGCCTTTGGCCTATCTGATATCATGTTTTTCTACAGCCAGTGTAAGAAAAATGAACACGTCTAGGCTAGATTTGATAAGACGATATTTGTACCAGTTTTCTAGCCTTTTAAGGAAAGAAAAATCAGGATTTGGAAGGACAGACAAGGCTTGAAATTATTATAGCATACTAAGCATTTTATTATAAATTTTGAGAAAATGTTTCTTTTTTTCGATTTTTTCCAGTTCTGATATGTATTTTTTGGATTTGAGCCAAAAAAACATTTATTGTATCACAAATAACTTTTTTTTTGACATAATGTCGACATTTCTCATTCCATTATACAATTTATTCACTGTTTAATCAATAAACAGTAATTAACAATGACGAGAAAACGAAAATCTATGAATGAAATTTGGTGACTACGTGCTAGTGAAAAAATCACAGTTTTGGGACAATAACACTCCTCTGGTTTCATCAGAACTTCATCTTCACTTCTCATTACTTTCTTGCATAAATTGAGGGGAAAACATTCCTACTTTTACAAGTAAAGACATTTGTATGTGACACTGACGGTCATATATAATTGTTACAAGCTTCAATGATTATTATACATGAAGATTGGTATTTTTTATCACAATTCAAAATCTTTATTAGGTAATATACTAATATAAAATGCTTTTGGTCCTTACACTAAGTGCAGATTTTTGCTCCTAGTTTTTTAGTTTCACATTAAAAGAGTTCACTCTTTTTGTTACTAACACAAACCTATTCCTTCCACAAAAAATAGTTTAATTGAAAGAAAACTGTACAGTCAGTAATTGTAATTTGATTTGATCTCAGTTGAAAGGTTTCATCATACTGACAAAAAAAGGGTGGCTTAACCCTTAGAGTACTACTTATGGGTTCTCTAGATAATTCCATCAGAAAGGGAACTAAAACTGCTAAAAAAATTTGGTAACTATCAAAATAATGAAATTCCATAACCAGTATTTGTTAAAATAAGATGTCTCCATATTATTCAATACTTTACTCTATCCTTAATGATTTTAACACATATATCATATATTCAAACAAAAATGACTCAATGTTTGTACCACTGCCACAAAAATAACATTGCTTTTGAACCATCAGGATCTATCCCAACCAACAAAGTACTTGTTTTTAAACAGTATTAGTTTTATTTTGTTTGATACAGTTTTGTCCTGGTACCAGGAAAGAATGCAGAATATTAATGAAGCCATTGGTAGCTGGGTGGCTTAACCCTGAAAAGGAAAGCTCTCCCAAACTTCACTTTTGTTGGTTTTTGGGATTTCTCAAAACATTTTAAAAATTAAAAATAAAAGAGTTTTAGTACTGCCAGAAACATATTTCTGTGTTCAGTTTTACCATACTGAACACAGAAATATGTTTCTGGCAGTACTAAAACTCTTTTATAATTAGCTAATAACCTTTATAAAGTAATTAATTGGGTCCTCTTTTTTTTCACCTGTACTTCTTAATCTCACATCCCAGAAAAAAAGATATGGTGTAGGAACAAATTAATGAGCATTGAATTGTAGGTTTTTTTTTTTGGTTTTTTTAGTACCAGAACTTAATGTCTCGGTCAAGCACTATGTTGTAACAATAAAAAAATAAATAAAATAAAAGTTTGTTTTTTAACTTTTACCAGAAAATGTAATGTAGTACTATATTTGAGTCCACATCCTCCTCCTTAGAGGAGATCCTACAATCTGTACCAATCAACTAATTAGTTTAATAAAGTAATGAATTACAAGATTTGTTGTTTTTCCCTATAAATCCTAAACAGTAGATTCTAGCGAAAAATGTCTATCTCAAGAAACTATATGAAGAAAATTCATTTTTAAGTCGAATAAGTATCAGAAGTTAATACTTTGGTCAATTGGTATGGTCCTAAAGCACCAGCTTTGATTGCAAATGTACTTCATAGCTCTTCAGACTAGCTAAAGAGCTCTTGAAGCCTAAGAAAGAACTGGTACAGGTGGTTCATGGCCATATCATTATGGTGCTGATTTAATACATAATTTCATGTACAAAAAATGAACAAATAAATGACAAAAAGGAGCTGATTTCCCACCTTGAAACCTGAAAATGGTTACCTATTTTCACCTTGAATGATTATCTAACCACAATTGCAATAACTAGTTTTAGCTCTTATTTCGTTAAAGATGAGATTGCATATAAATCCTGAAAACTTTAACAGCAGATTTCATGGTTTTCTTCAATAGTAAGATTTAGTATTTTATTCTTTCCCACTTTTAAATTTATTATAACTTGGTTTTGTCTTAATTATTTTCTAGCTAAGATTAGTGCTCACATTTCTTATAGCTGTATTACATTCTCAAGAGACCTCCATAGGTCACAAGTATAATAGGTTCAAGTTTTACACAATATTATATTTACTTTTTATTGTATTTCACATTATAAATAATTTATTAAGTCCCTGTTATTTTCAATACAATACATGGGAAGGAGGTTAAAACATGATGGCTGAAAAAAATACTATCATTAAAAAATATTTATATAATAATAATATTTTATACAAAGTTGATAGGTGAAAAATAACTTATAAATTTAATATAGAGTGAATCAAATCAATACACTTTAAATATTTAAAATACAAACAGTTTTTGAGAAAGTATTCAGTACTATCATAATATAATTATAAAGATATAAAATAATTTAATATTTGTACAAAATTTAGAAATAAAAATAATAACAAAATAAACAATTTAAGTACTTAATCCGAGGTATTTATTAGTCAATTTCCATACAATCATCATCTTCAGAAGCGGTAACTGGAACATTTTCTTCAACTGAAGTTGAGGCTTGGGGTGTTTCTTTCACACTAGGTTCCTCAACCTGGAAAATGAAAATAAAATGATCAAGTAATAATAAAATAGCACACTTGAAAATAAAAAATAAAACTTACTTCCATAGCAGCTGCAGAACTATCTTCTTCCTTTCTAACAAGCCCCAAAAGATTAAGAATGGTTTTTGGTTTTTCATCTTTGCTCTTTACTGTTTTTTTGCTTCTTTTGCGTGCTAAATCATAATTTATTTAATTAATTTTATTTCTTTACAACTAAAAAATGTAATTTTAATTTAAATTAATAAATAAACAAAACTAATAGATCATAACAAAACCTACATTTAGCATTTTGAATTGCAGTTGAGTCTCAATTAACCATAGATCTGTATTATTCGAGCATAAATTGGGGAAAAAATAAAATTAAAATGTAACAAATATGAGAACGGAAAGGACGTTATGGCGTAGAAGGTAGGCCTGCAACTGATTGATTTATGGTTTATAGAAAGGCTCACCAGAGAGAGCTACAGACAAAGGGTTCGCTAGAAACGTAACTGTCAAGAAAGAGATGAAATACCAATGATAAAAAAGTCAAGTTATAGTTTAAAAGAAAAACATAAAACCAGTGATATATAAAAATATGGAACTCAAAGGTCAACAAATTATGAATAAAAATTAATAAGAATAAAAAATATTTTTATAAACAATAAAATCGAAAATAGATAATGATTGATAAAAGAAAATAAATTATGGGTGCTTTAATAAATTAACTATTTGGGAATAGCCTAGGGATAGGTTTTGTTTATCTGTTTTGTGGTTGACTGGGGAAGCTTCTAATTGTATAAAAATGCTTTCGGATAGTAATCGTTTGTCGTGGTTAGGGACAGAGGCTAGTATGGTGGTATTGTCAAAATCAAAAGAGTGTTTGAGTATTAAGCTATGTTCAGATAATTTAGAAGTTATGGGAGGAGACGGAATATTTGTGCTGCGTTATGCGGTCTTTAAGTAAATTTTTTGTTTCGCCAATGTAGGATGCATTGCAATTAGAAGTGGAACAGGGGATACGGTACACAACCTGGGAACGGTATTGAGGAGGAATTGGATCTTTGAGATTGCTGTAAATAAAAGACAGTTTGTTATGGGCTTTGAAGGCTAGGCGGAGGTTAGGGATGGAGGAACGTAATTGTTTATGAATGTTATCTGTAAGAAAGGGGATATAAGGTAATGATCTGTATAGGGGGATGGAAAAAGATGGCAGAGAATTTTGTGTAGATGGGGTACGGTTTTTATAATTGTAAAAGAGTTTGTCGATGATTTTTGGAGGGAAGTTGTTGTTTAATAGAATTTGTTTAATGCGGAGATAGTTATGAAATTGGGAATCAGAGAGGGAAAAACCAAGATCAATAAGATTTTTGGCCGTGTTTAGTTTTTGATGTTAAGGGTGTTGGGAGTGATAATTTAAAAGTCTTCCTGAGTGAGTTGGTTTTGTGTACCAATCGGTGGATATAGTATTATTGGTGTTTTTTATGATGAGGAGGCCAAGAAATGGTAGCGAATTGTTTGTTTCTGATTCAACTGTGCTCCCCCCGACAAACTTCTCCAATCATTAATCTACGGTCAACTATCTACACTTCAAAATTAAGAATTTGTTGAAATAGTAAATCACAAATGTACTTGAGTAGAGGACTGACCTACTTTAATATGAACATTGTTCTGGAGTAATTAAACACAGATAGCCTAAAAAGCCTTTCTGAAAATGGACACTTCATATGACAAAGAGAAAATTTTAAGCCATATTTTAAGTAAAATTATAGTTATTGAAATGATTTGATGAAAAAGAACCAACAGTGTGAACTTTCAGATGAGACTTAATCGAACTTAGTGTCTAACATTAATCAGAGTGATGGACACATCACTTGAAGGTTGGAATGCAGAATCACATACTGGTGAATTGAGCGCTATTGATGAAGCGCAGGACAACAAAATTACAAGTTAGAAGCTCATACCTCAGGTTGCCGTATAGTGGCCAAGAAGCAAGGAAGTCCTCAAGCAGAAGACATTAAGACTTTTTGCAAAATGTTTAGTTTTTAGTATTAGTATATAGACATATAATATATTATATTTATATTGTAACATTGTGGTACTGTTGTAATTGATAACAATGCAGTGATACTGCTGCTTTTGTAGTATTGTATTTTCCTGAACCCCTACTATTACTGTTTGTTTGATTGTATTTTCCTGAACCCCTACTATTACTGTTTGTTTGATTGTATTTTCCTGAACACTAACAATTACTGCTTATCTTTGTTATCCATAATACACTAATCTGAGATCACTAGGATCAATATTAACTCAGTTAATCAAGACTCTATTGTTCTTATTTTCTCCAATGAGATTTATTTTTCAGGGAAAAAGAACAGGATGTTCAATTTATAATAAAATTTTATTTAAAATACCTAAATTTGAATATATCCTGAAAGTGATCAGATGGTTTACCAAATTTGGAAGTGGAAATTTTTTCAAAAATAAAAGGAAAATTCAAGAGCATCTAGCACATATGATAAATAAATTCAAGTTATAATTAAAATCTAACTATGGTATTATTACCAGGTGTAATAATGGGAAGTGCTTCCATTTCTTCTGGTTTCATTATAGATCTCCTACGTCCGACAATACAAACTCCATCACCACAAGTAACCAAGTGTGTACCTAAAATATATTTAAAGTAATCACCTTTTTCATATTGGTTTCATAGTTGACCATATATAATATATTGTAGGAACATTAAAGAATTTTATAATACATAAAAAGTTTTAAATAACTTACTCATGGCATTTCCATCTCGGCAAGAAAATAAGCATGAAGTACAGAACATCTTACTGTTGACAGTAACCTTCATTCCAATATAAACAGGACTGGAAAGAGGATACGGCGGATGCATTTGAGAAACATGTTCGGCTATTGCATGAGGACAACATGTCCTGTACGAACATTTATTGCACATCAGGAAATTTCTGTGCAAAAAAAAATTTAATCTTTATTTCATAAAATATTGAATTTAAAAATAAATTTTATGACTCAGGATATATTAAGACCAACATAGTTTTCCTAACTTATATAGTTGAAGAAATAAAATGAATAGTGTTACTAATGAATATTAAAAATTAAAATCTGTACCACTACACTACAACCTATGAAGGGTCAGAGGTTCAGTACTTTGTAAGGAAGTACTGTTACTAGACCAACGGTTGTGCAAGGAGGTGATTTGGTCAAAATCACACTCAACCGCTAGGTTTTTACCCAATTAAGGGTACCCAATGTAAAAGGGTGGGTGGACTCCAGAACCCACAGGAGTTGACTCAGTAAACAATTTTCTGCCAAGTCGGATTTGAACTCTGGTCCTTAGAGTTAGTAACCACACAACTTACCCCGGGGCTACCTGTGCTCCCACCAATATAGTAATGAGAATTCTCTAAAAACTGATACAAAAGAAAATACACACTGAAATTATGCTAAAAATAATTGTACAATGGCAATTCATGAAATATAAAGGTAGTAATAAATAAAATATATTAAAATACATACGAAAAATGATCAGCGGTAACCGGAGATTCACATTCATGACAACAAACATCAGGCATAGAAATATAAGCAGTGACTCTCAGAGAGACCGTACTAATCCCTTTGAGTTGAGAAGCAGGCTTCATGTCCATCGGTTGCAACCGATGAACTAGGGGTGGTTCAGCTATAGGAGCAGGCATAAGTATAGGATTGTCGACCAAGTATCTCATCACCTCATCTGAAAAAATCATATATCGATACTTGACTTCACCATCTAATTTTCCAATATAATCAAGAACTAACACTTCTAAAGTAACAAGCCTATTTATAACCAAAGAATAGTTATTTGTGTTTGTTGAGTGAGCTTGATGAAATTAGATAAGTCTTTGTTTGTAAACCATTCGGTTAAACAACCATTTTTTCAATATTTCTATTTCGGAAGTCAAGTTCATTTGTATCAGGCCAAATTTAGTATTAAAAAAACAAAACACTAAATATTCCTAATTCAACCACAGGTTTAAACGATTAAAAGAAATTATTGTGAACTTTCTCCTTAGTCTCTCATTAATTATTATAATATGAATAAGTAATCAAACAAGGTGATTTTAATAAGTTATTAAGTAAAGATAATCTTTGTTTGTAAAAAAATTATTGACTAACTTCTTTTTCCAACATTTTAACATTTCACAGTTGTATCCTTTATTAAAAAATTAAGCCCTTGAAACTAAAATTACTTTTTTAAAAAAGTTTCAAGTTAAAAAAGATTTTAAATTTTACTACAGCCTGTAAATCCTTATTTATTAATTTCCTTCAATTTTTTCAAATCAATTATATAATAAATTACCTTTAGGTATCACTTGAAACATTTTTACAGACCCATATAGGACATTTTTTACTGGTTTCCCACTATTATCACTCTAATCACCAAATTGTCACATCTGTGAAACTGACAGAATTTTTTGTTGTTGTGAAATTCAGGCTTTTGATTGAATAATAATCTATGTAGCTCCTTAACACTTAATGTAAGCTCATCCACAAACCAACGGGTGATAGAAAAATGGTCTATGATGCTAACAAGCATTATTATAAAAATTATTCCCTAATTAGAGTTTAACTTTTATCCTGGTCTTAATATTGAACTAAGTTCAAAGATTAACAAAAAGTGCATAGTTAAAAAAAAATAGAGCCTGGGTCAATCCATATTTATTTAAGGGCAGCCCTAAGAAATGAATTCTTACTCGGTGGCTTCAAAGGAGTGAAAGATGGGAGTAAATAAAAACAAATTAAAATAAATTGTTATAATCAAAATTGAATATACCTAATCTAAAAGCAATATTAATAAAAATAAATTCCAAAATCATTCATTATAATAGTTACCAATCTTGACACAGGAAGCATGCATCACAGCTTCGTGTTCTGCAAGAAGCGATTTGTTTATAAAGTTTAAGAGGCAACGGGAGCATTTTTTTGATGAAGGCAAAACATGACGCTGAAAATAAAATATTACTTTAAAAATAATTATTATTATGGCATATAAAACTAAAATTAAAGAAGCCCTATAAGTATTGGAAGCACAACCCCCACACTAATTAGCAAAACTATTTCAATTTGAAACCAATTCTCAATATGAATAATTATTTGAAAGAAAAAGCTATACCAGGAGTTTAGCCAGTGTGACCAAGAGTTAACCTAGCAGGCAAATTACAGGCAGTAAGGGACCTAAGGACAACATATGAAAGTTTTGGGGGACACCAAAGAATTTTTAAACAAAAAATTTAATTAATAGGTCATTCAAATCATTTTTAATACTGATTTTTTTATAATGTAAAAATAGATAAAGAATTAATAGTTCACCTTTTTATAAGTTACATGCCATATCCATATTAAGTCAGTTAAATTTTATTTTATGAAACATAATTCAAATAAACAGATAATGGTAAGAGTTTTTCTTAAAAATACAAGTTTCTTATTATAGAAGTTTTCACTTATTTTTAATTTCATTCCTTTGTACCATTTGAAACAATTTTTGAAAATAATAACACAACAGATAGTTAAACTTATTGTTTTTAAAAAAAATTCTTGTAATTTTTCAATTTAAATTTAAATTCAAGGTGAGTTCAATGATAATTTCATCTACATCATCAAAATATTAAATTTGTACAATCCATTACATCTTAAATTAAATGTCAACAGGTAGGAGAATTATTCCTTCTTTTATAAATTCAAATCTTACATCTTGAAACTGATTGAGAAGCACATCAACATCAAAACATATTCCAAACATAAAAATTACCAAAATATATTTCAAGGAAAAAATCAACTAAGTAAATCTTCAAAACCTTAATACAAGTTCATCTTTTTTTACTTCATATCACTTAAAATTTTGAGGAAAATACTGAAAGAAAAAAATTTAACACCTGTTATAGAATTCTTAAAAGAGTAGTTGATCCCTTAAAATAAAACTAGGTATCAATAGAAGAATCTGAAAATAAGAGATCATGACAAGGACCTTATTTGTTAACATGAGATTTTCTACAATATCAAAAAATTCTGTCTATTTTAGTAGAGTATTTAGACAGTTCATTTTTCAAAATGATAATTCTGTTATTAATATTATATAAAAGGAAAAAAATATTGAACAAGGAGCTAGCAACATCATATCACTGTGCCAGATGAATACTGACACAACTATAAAATTTTGTGAAATTGATTTTTTTGGGTTGGCAGGCTGAAAAATATGTTTACAAACATCTAGTAAGTGTTTTTTTGAGCCTACTAACACAATAAATTAAACTTTACACAGTTCACAATTGCACCATTATTCTTCCGCACCAGCGATATACTAATTATGTGAAAACAGAAGAAGTTTTTATTAATTAACACAATCGCCAATGTTTGGCAAGTCCTAAAACTAATAACAGTTAGCACTACTTCAATGATAACTACTTACACATAATTTTAATTCGTCGTAAACGAGTCCATCACATTAAAAAATGAAGGAATATCTCCACAGAAACAATCGAAACCCAAACTACAACTTGAAAGGAAAGTGGTACTTTTTAAGCTCAAAATGTATTACATACTTGAAATATTTCTTACACAAAAAATTTAAATAAGGCAATATCCTCGGAACAAATATGACACAACCGATAGCTATATTTTACAGCCAAACATTTTCATATGATAGAGGAGGCATAGATGGAGGCAAAACCAATCCCATTAAAAGATGTTGTTATCCGGTCATTAGGAGGATAGGAGGAACACTACAATCTAAAGGAGAGAATTCTGGTGCAGAGAAAGTAATTTTAGAATCCTCCTTCCACTCCTAACTGATAAAAGAGATTTTTAAAACAATTAGTAATTATTAAGGTAACAAATTAAAATCAATACACACAAACAGAAAGAGAATTAAACAAATCCCAAAGTAATAACAATGCAGGGCTCAGTGCACTGAAATTTGGATATGTAAATGGATAGAAAGATAAAAGTGCAATTTAAAAGGTAATTTATAAATACAATAAATTACATTTAAATGTCAATAATCACTTGAAATAAAATGATTTTCAATTGTAAAAACTGTTTTAGGCAAGCATTGTTTGAAAATAACACTAATGAAATAAAATAAAATAGCTTTTTAATAATAAAAAAAAAGGGCTTATATTAATTTTGGAATACATAAAAATGATTTTCAATTTAAAATTACTTATGTCCACAAATTAATAATAAGGTAACGAAAAAAAATAAGAACGATAACTGAGAAATTTTAGCTTAATATCAAAAACATTAGTAAATGGTTATAAATTAGTGAAGTGAATATATATACGTTTAAATATTGAATTTTTTGTATGTAAATGTGCAAACATTTTTTATTAAGGTGCAATATAAACTTTGCTGGTAGTAACTCTATGTTAATTGTAGATGTTTTTATTTGTAGAACTTGATAACAGGCAGGCCCGAAACGTGATTCAGATGTTATAAAGAATAAAGAAGTGGAATAAAGGGTATAAATAAATACCTGAAAAGAAATATAATAAAGGTACAAGAGAAGTTTTTTATTTCAAGCCTATAGTAAGTTCTATACTTTCAGGTTATATATTGAATATATATATAGTCTATACTATATTGAATGAAATATAGCCTCCTAAAGCATATTTAGTAATTAGAAAATAATTATAGAACATCTGAAGTGGTATGGACATTTAAAAATAATGCCTAAAGGATGTTCACTCATGGAAAATAAGTACGGAAGAGTACGAGGTAGACTGGGGAAAACCTGGGACAAAGAAATGGAATAGGAAGCAGCCTAGGAGTGGAATCGGCCTTATACAGGGGAATATGGATGGAGGCCATATAAAATTTAGGTTCAGGAAAATTCTAAAAAAAATAAAAAATTATCAACTACAGAAAATTAGATAAACTAATAAAACCTGAATATGTTTAATAAAAAAGAGCTGATTATGCTCGAGATCATCTCCAGATGGAGTAGCAAAGTCTACGACTTTCAAACAAAATGGACACATTCCACTAGTTGCATTGAAGTGAGCCTAAAACAAAAATATATTTAAATCGATTATTTTATCTACATTGGGAAGCTTCAAAAATATTTTTTTTAAATAAATACCTTAGCGAAATGCGCATTGAGCATATGAAGCTCAGAGACTCTGTAATTGCATTTACTGCAAATATAAGGCATATCTAACTGATGATGAGTCTTGGTCATGTGGTAAATTAGAGAACCATTGTCTTTCATCTTCACAGCACAAATTCTACAGCTTAAGCCAATAGTGGTTGGTTGACACATCTGTAAAAATAATTAAATTAATTAATCAAATTCATGTTAAAAGATAATAAATATATTAATTCAGTAATCAATCAACTCTGCCTCTTTAGTACTAAAATTAACAGCTACAATCAATCTGAAATTAAAAAGTCATTTGCAAATTTGAAAAACAGAAATATGAATACATATAAACAAGAAAGCGACAAATTATAAGAAAAGAACCCAAAGTATCTCCAAGACTTTTGGTACAATGTGACTTTCTTAATTCTCATAAACATTTGGCAGGGACCTATTGGATTACAATAACTTCAGTGAATTACACCAAAAAAAATTAAAAGGTAAATAGAGATACATTCATAATACAGCTTTTTATTTTAATCAAACTTCATGGCACAATCTCATTTAAATTGTATGCCTAAACTTAAAGCACAACTCAACTCAAGTAGATATCAAATACTTTCACAACTCAAGATGTCAAGCATCAAAACTCAATATCCAATGCCAATAAGGTTTTAATCATAAAGACAAAAAATAGTAATATAAAATATTTAAACTAAGAATGTATTTAAAGTAAAAATATTATAATATTGTGCAATGTAAACAAAAAAACTAATGAAAATAGATTTTTTAAAATATAGGAGGTTATTATGGCTAGTGAGTGTACTGGACAATTTATAAATAATATCCTTCAAAAGTATCATCATAATTTAAATGGATTCAGACTAAGAAAAGAATAGCAGTGTTTCTGAAAATCTGTAGAGGATTGAAATCTAAATCAGCTGAATATAGTATTTTTGATCTTCACAGTAACATTTTATAATAATAATGAATAAAACAGAATCGTAAACAACACTTCATCAGGGTTAATGTTGGAAAGAGAAAAGCAAAAGTATTATTAAAAATTATAAAATATTACCTGGATATGATGCTGTTTACTGCCAGGTAGCCTGATTTTCAAACAAATTTTACAAATATCTTTTGGATCAGTAACTGATTCAAGATCTTTGTTTAAAGCATGTAGGATGAGATGATCAGTTAACTTCAAAACACTTTTAAAATCAGAGCGGCACAAGTAGCACTAGAAACAGAAATATTACAAGAAATAAGGAAATCAGCATTTTCAGTTATATATTTATTTTTAATACATATATTTAACAAAATTTGTTTTTAAACCAAATTTAATGAATAAATAAAAAGGAAATTTCACAATTTTTATGTTAATGATCGCATCACTCAGCGTAAATTTTCTTTCTCCTCCCATAAGTCGCCTACATGTATTTTAATTAATATTTTTTTATAATTATTATTTTTTTTGTAACAACTAAAAAATATCACATATTTATAGATACAGATTACATTACATACATATCCAAATATAAACATCTTTTTGAGATGTTACACTGTTGAATTGGTACAGTGTTATCTGTACTACTTTGGATTACATATATATTTTTTTATCTTTCATATTTTTTATACTGTCAGTTATCGTTTTTATTTTTATTTTAAGATGGTAGTAATCTTGTTTATACTTAGCCCTGAAGAGGTCCTGAAAGACGGACTAAAACGTTGGAACAATAAATAAATTTTCATTTATTAATTTTCTTCACTCCCTCTTTCCTTACCATTCTCCACATCCTCTCCAATCATCTTCATATAGCCAATAATATGTTAATTAGAAGGAGCAATCAATTCATAATCCTATGACCTGCTAATGATTTCTGAATAATATTGTACTGTTATTCTTATTTAATTGAGAAATATTACCAGTATTAACTGACAAGTTGTCTTTATTTTTTGAAATGATGGTTGAATCACTTAGAGTCAAAACAATTTTATTCGGAAAATGATTGAGAGGTTATTATAATAATAATAATACACAAATTATAGTTGCTTGTATTTTACCAATATTTCACCCGGTGAAGCTATTTTTATAAATATACATTTTTGATAGTTTATTTAAAATACCCACTGATCCAAAAGTGTTACTTGATTTATTTCTCTCAGAGGAGTAGCAAGTTGTTTTCAGTGGTGGGTCTTTACTCACTTGGAATATATTTTGTTTCTTATATTTATCTTTATTTTACTGTATCACCACCTTATTTTTTTTTCATTACATTGTTATTGTTTTTATAAATCATATTGATCTATAATTTTCTTAAAGTTTTCACATATTACAGATAAAATCGATCAATATTTCGTTTTATTGAATGTTTCGTTTTTGTGTTAATGAATGGTTAGCGATAATGAATATAGATGCAAAGGTTTATTCAAGATTAACTATGAATTTTTTTTTTTTAGAATTAAATAATTTATAATGAGGTGTAGATAGTTGACCGTAGATTAATGCTTGGAGAAGTTTGTCGGGGGGTGCGGTCAGCAAAGAACAACATAAATAAACAAAACCATATTTATTTATTTTATGCCGACATTTCGACCTGAGTTTCAGGTCTTCATCAGGGCTATAGAACAAAAGAGATAACAACAACATTTAGAGTAACATACAATTGAAAAGGAATAGTATACAAACAATTCAATATTAATTCAATATTTTGTATAATTCTAAATTTGTTTGTATGCTATTCCTTTTCAATTGTATGTTACTCTAAATGTTGTTGTTATCTCTTTTGTTCTATAGCCCTGAAACTCAGGTCGAAACGTCGGCATAAAATAAATAAATATGGTTTTGTTTATTTATGTTGTTCTTTGCTGACCGCACCCCCCGACAAACTTCTCCAAGAAGTAAATAATTTATACTCAACAAAATAAATACAAGAACATTCACACTTATTATTATTTATTTTATTTTTTCTAAAAAACCCAAATATTATTAATTAATTAGCATTTTTAAAAGATAAAATATGCTTTTGAACACAATAAGAAAAAATTCATAACTACAAAATAAATGTGATATAATTATGTTTAAAATGTATAATAAGAATTTTCTACCTGAGTAAAAAATGGTACATATCTATGCTTAGAGCTGTCCCCTTCTAAAATGCCATAGTAATAAGGCTCCAAGGCTATCATGGCAGGTTCATGAGGCACATTTGAAGATCTGTTTTTGCTACTTGCCGCAGTCGCTATTGGAATTGGGCTTCCTATATTGTCTTCTAATTTAATTGCCTAAATTAAAATTATCAACAGTTAAACTAGGAGTACATACATTTATAAAAATATTTCAACATATTATTAAAAATAACTTAACAAAATTAGAACTGACAAATGGGCAATTAAATAGATTGAAATGTTAGCATAATACATTTTATAGGAAGTGCTAAAGTAAAAAAATCTTATTAAAATGATTGCCATAATAAAGAGAGTAATGCTAAAGCTAATCAGATCAGGAGTGCACGAAGCAAGAATTCATATAATAATAATAAGCCTAAGTTTTAAACACTCCCGATTGATCGATAACTGCCAGTTAGAAAACTATGAACATGAATTCTAAAACAAGAGATGAGATGAAATCTCAAACAGCTGATTATATTTTACATTGGAAGTAAGATATTGTGAAAACTTAAAAGAACATTATTTAAAAATCACATATCGTCATAATGAGAAAATATTATTTATTGGTTCCTATCAAAATTAATTCAAACCACTTGATTCACAAGTGATAAAGGAAACTACAGAACTGAACCAATTTTAATAGGCAGCAGTATTGCCAATGAACAATAAAAAGCCAAAATATCCGTGCCTACCATGAAGAATTTGATAAAACAACAGTCATATCTCACAAGAGTGTTCACCCGTTTGATGTTTTCGTCGGTTTTCAAAGTTGAAGGTCTCCCTCCCTAAACGGTGTTCATCTTCAACATTTTCTCTGCCTTCCAAAAATGATTTGTGCCAGAAAAGAGCTCGGGATAAAGAAAGTTTCCTATAGGCCTGTTTTAACTTTTTAAACGTTGCTATAAATTCCACTTTTCCATTTTGTGTGACGCACAACCCAAACACAACTTCACTAATAGCAGTCACACAAATCATGTAGTTAACATGAGTTGAAACTTGCATTGAGCTATGGCAGGGTACTGACACACGTGTTCTATCAAGGACACCAGAACAGGGTTGCTGGTCTCACTACCTTTCTGTCACACCTCGTATAGTAAGTCATCAATTTCTTCACAGTTGGTACAGATATGAATATTACCCTAACGGCACATAGAATATTTGCTTATGACGATGATGTGCAGCATTTAAAAAAAAATTCTAATTTCATTTTATCTCTTTATTAACTTTTCAATATTCACGTAAGTGGCAATAGTACCATGTTTTTTTTTTTAAAGTGGCAGTTTGGTAAAATAGATATGGATGCAATCTGATGCAATATGTAGGAAAAATGAACATAAAATAGATATGGACGCAATATGTAGGAAAAAATGAACATAAAATAGATATGGACACAATCTGATGCAATATGTAGGGAAAATGAACATAAAATAGATATGGACGCAATATGTAGGGGAAAATGAACATAAAATAAATATGGACACAATCTAAAACAATATGAAGGGGAAAAATAAACATAAAATAGATACTTGAAAATATATTTAATGAATAGTATAGTATCAAACCTAACTTTCCATTCATAGAGATAGGAATATAAAAATTATTGTTCATGAAATGTTTTGAAAATATTTTATAAATGCAGATGTGCTAATAATTATAATGGAAGACTTTTTTTTATTGAATGTACTATCTATCATGGAAAACATAGAGACAAGTCATGCTTTAATTAATCTTTTTAGAGTGAACAAGATGAATAAGAGAATTGTATATGGTGGTCCGGAGGCGTGTCAAATAAAATTTATCTTTATTTCTAACAGAATGGACCACCACCAACACCCTCTATTTTTTAAAGTAGAGCAATGAGGTGCATAATAGGCCATCTGTCTATTGGTCATCTCATCAGATTTAATGGGTTTAAGTAAATAATATGTATTTTAAATTCATGGTGTTTGGAAGGAAACTAAATCAAATGAACACAATCACATTTTTATAGCTTTTACAGTTTACATGATTTAGCTTCAAGAGTACTCTATTGATTCTCTAAAAGGCATGAGCATTTGAGAGTTGGTAGAAAATTATTAAGGAGATTAATTTTAACCAGATTAGAAGTGCCCTCATAAATAAGAATCATTATAAGTTTAAAAACTTACTGATACACTGGGCTCCGACACTGAAGACTGAACACTGGATCTCTTAGAGTATGTTGATGAAACAGAAACAGGAACTGCAGCTTTCTAAAAATACCCATAATTAGAATTTTAGCCTATTTCATAATCAACGGTAATAAAAAAAGGTACATTATTTTTTAAACATTTTGTGAAATAAATAGTTAATTTATTAACCAATGCTGCAAATTAAATGGGTATCAAATGTTTAAAAAAAGTGTTATTATTTTGCATTCTTTAAATCCATTACATTTGAAACAGAAAGACACAAATAGGTTGTTTTCACATTAATCTGACAATACAATCAATGGACAATAATATAACGTACCTCATTCTTTGATGACTGAACAACGGTAGGTCGACAATTATGAACCCACCGTTCATATTCCCAGTTTCTGAAAGGATTTAATGAAATACGAGACAACCTATTTACCAATGTTCCACCTGCACATTAAAAAACAAGAATAGATAAAATATATATATGCTCATTATGCTATGTTATAAAATAACAGGTTTGAGTATAAGCTAAAAAAAAAAAAAAAAGCTATAAATCATAATACATCATAATTAATACGAACTGTAAATTTTTTCTGACAAAATTAAAATATAACCCAACATCTGATTTAAACCTTTCAATTTAAAAGCTTACAACAAAATATTCATAAATAAAATAGTTAATAATTTAATTAAAATTATTTAAAACCCAAAACATCAGAACCTTTTTATTACTTTTTGACCAAGAACTTTTCTGTAACTTTCTTGTAATTAATTTCTTCATATGAAATCCGATGTAGAATGTTTGGTGTGCCAATTACCAACTCTCAGGTTATAATCTTATTTTTTGTCATGATTAATTCACAATTGTTTCAAAAGTCGGTTATCAATTGAATTGGCTTGGGAAAAGAATATGAAAAGCAACAATTTTGAAGATAATTAGAATTTTGTACAAAATCTAACTTTTTTTTTCTATACAGTTACTTACAATACTATAAAAAATTGTACAATTTTTCAAAACTGTTCAACTGAAAAACGAGAACTATTTTTATTTAAATATTGTCCTTTTCCTTCCATTTTAGTTTGATCACACATTGAATAATAGAACAGGTTTTAAAGAGAAATTTAAATAAGAGCTCAATATTTTCCATGCTATTATAATAGTAGCCACAGTATAACTGGTCCCAACAATCGAAATATGGATTATTAAGCCTTAACACTTTATTTTATATTTAGCCTTTTGGACAACAGTTTTAAAAGGTATAAATAAATGAAGGTTCCATAAAAATATGTAATGCCCAAAAATATGTCAGCTTTTAAACCATATATATTGTGTTGATTCAATTGAATTGATTGAATTAGAAAACAAATTTTGTATAGTAACGGTCCATATTTTTGTAAATAATTGAACCTATTCTTATCATTTCAGCAGGCTAGGAAAAAAAAATAGTAATTAATGACAAACAAAAATAATAATTTAAAAATAAATACCACTATTAAGTCTAGTCTGTTCGCTAATATGTTCAATGATTGATTCAAAAGCACGAAAAGGTATTGGCCCAAACGCTTCTCTCCAAACCAACTCATCCAAAAACTGTTGAATAATCTGACGAGATAGCAAGGACAAAGTATTCTGCACAAACAAAAGTAATATTTACAATAAATCACACTAAAACAGAATAAGAAACTATTTAAAATTAAAAAACTATTTTTGAAACTATTAAAAAAAAAAACTGATCTCACTTAACATTTGAAATACATACAATCAAATCAGGTTAAAATATTTCAGAAAAAACATTACTTCATCATTCCAATTCAAGTACTCACATGAGAACACAAAGGATTAAATGATAATTATATCAGTAAATATAAAGCTGTTTCAGAATCATTGTGTAATACCCCCAAAACAAATTGAAAACTGGTGAATGATAATTTTGAATTCAAAGGATCATCATAAAAGTGACCTGTGATTACAATGTTAAATTAAAAGGAAATCTGTCTAGTAATCTAGGAGAAGAGTGAGCACCGCAGTGACGGATTTTTTTTTTTTAAAGATAAAGTCCTTTGTTCTGCCAACAGCTATTGAGTTGTCTACTGCTCTCCCATGCAATTCACACCATCTATGATTTCCTATCACCATCTAGTACCAGGGAAATCAACCCAGAAAATTGTAATTATGAATGATATAGCATTCTTAAGTATTTAGAATTTATTTTTATTAAGTTTTCTTTTAAAATATTAGGTAGACAATCATTCACCAAATCAATTTTATTTTTTTATATTCCATTATTTTATTGTTTATTAAGGAATTTTTTTTTTTATTTGATATTCTTTATATATATTTTTTAAATTTATCTGTTAAGATGCTTATATTCGGTTAATTTCTTAAATTTATTTATAATTTGATATTTTTTATAAGCTTCAATCCTCTATAGTCACTTAGAGGGAGCTCATACATGTTATTACATGCAAAATATTTAGTTATGGCTAAGCAAGGAAGGAATGTCTCTTAGAGCTGTCAATACTATATATTAAATAAGATGATTAAATTACAATGAAATTTCAGGAAAATCCTTTACTGCAAGCCAAAATGCAACAATATTATTTTATTGTTGAAACATGTGTTTCGATTTGCAGTTATAAGATAACTCAAATATTATTTTCTCTTCAGGTGTTAAAAGTTTTTTCCGAGCCTTTCTGCTATTATGATATTTTTCAATCATTAAGCAGTTTCTTAGCCAATCGAATATAGAAACGTCAAGATATTGAAAATAAAACAAGAATTGGTTCCATATAAACTAGTTCAAATTATAAATAACAACTTTACATTATTCTATTCCATCTCCAGGAAACATGGTTTTAAAATTGGGAAACATGTTAGAGTTATTTTTCAAATCGAGAATCCTTTATTTTTCATAAATGCAGTATTTTTTTTTTAAATATCAGAACATGATTTTGAGGCCGTGTACTTATTTATTTAAAGTACAGATTTTTTTTTCAAAATTCATCAATTTGAATGCTGAGTTTCCAAGTTTAATGAGGGATTTTGTGCCTTAAATCAAGCTTACTCTATTACTATCAGTCAAAAAAATTCACAGTTGCCTCATGATCCTGTACTTTAAAAAGATATAATAAATAGTAAATAATGTGAACAGAATAAATGAATAATAATCATGAATATTATAGAATACTACGGGAGAAAATTAAAAAGCAAGTAGAATTACTTTCAAAATTTTAAATTTGATTTCTGTGGTCAGTGTAAAAAAAATAGTTCATTGTCCTCATATTCATCAATAAATTATTAAGGCATTAATTCTTTCATAAAAAAAAATGATAAAAAATATAATTACGAATATTATATAAAAATAATAAATAAATTGATAAGTACCTGAAACATTCTAGGTATAACTACTTTTAAATAGTCCATTATTTTATATCCAGAAGCATTTTGATCACCAGAAACTTGCATTACTCTTGAGTAACCATACGATATTAAGGTACCTTTATCGACAGTGCAATCAATAACTACTTCTGAACTCTTATGCACCCATCTCAGAAGTGGTTCAAGGGCTTTTTGGAATCTACGTTTCATTATGGTAACCTGATCTTCATTTTTATCCTGAAAAATATTGATTTATAAGATGCATCTACATACCTAACCAACCATCACGGCCAACATTACCTCCCCTCCCCTCCCCTCCTGAAAAGACAGTGTCCAAGCAAAGCTGTCCTTTTAACAACTTTGACAACCTCTCAAACAAATATGTTACGGGGCAGTTACAAACATAATGAAGATAAAATAACTAGATCCCCCAAAAAAAGAAAGAAGTTACTTTAAAAAAATAATCAAAAATTCATAATTTGGTTGACTGTAAAATCCAGCAAAATAAACTTTCTAAACACAATAGGTTCATAATAAGGAATAGAAGGATTCTAGCTTATGCTAAGAATGTCCTTGGTAAGTACGCAAATGGATGCTGCACAGAAGCACAACGAAAGTTATTGGTGAAGGTTATGGGTTGGATTGTATTGCTACAAAAACATTTTTAAAAAAATAACAAAATAAAATACTTACATTAGTTACTGGCTCTATAGCTCTAATCCTAAGCATTTGAGAGCTTTCATCGAATATTCCAAGAATTTCAACTTTCACTTGTCTTGAGGTACCATCCTGTGCTGTTGTACCCAAACTTATAACTCCTATCTAAAAACCATTATGTATGGGTAAAATAAATATATATATATTGCATTAATTAAACATGTAATTATTAATTCCATCATATAAATTGAATAAGTTTAAATTAAAAACATTAGTTTTTTTTATCAGACAACTAAGTCTGATAGTTTTTCATAATATTTAACTCTATTTTTCAGAGATTCCAGGAATAATTCAAAGTAAACAAGAATTGGGTGTGATTATACACTATTTTTTAATATTAAACATAAATTGAAATAAATACATAAATATGAATTTAACAAAAAACATTATAAATAAAAGTCATGATACTTGATATATTAAATATTTCATTAGTTATCCTCCAACTGTTGTATCAAATAAAAATCCCAACTTAATTTTTTCATACTCCACCTTACACATATTCTTTCACTGGTAGGCACTTAAATATAATTAAGTTAATGTTAATTATTCAATTTTAAATTTCTTTTAACCGAGCTTATACTGTTTATTATTAGAAAAAGTCCATTTTATTGTAGGAACCTGGCTGTTTCTTTCCTAGAGCTAAAATCAGTGCCTTCTGAAGTCACCTGATAAGTTAACCATTGAATGTATATTTTTTAAAATTAATGTCACTGTCTGAATATTAATTTCCATTCATACTAAACATGATTATCTCCTCATTTTTTTTTAAAAACCTCTCTTTGGTTCTACTGATAATTTTTTTATTTCTATTTAAATGTTATATAAATTTGTAGTTCGCACATACACTATGCTTCCATCAATAATTTTCATTGAGGTGAGCTATGGAATTTCTCTTGCCTTTTACAATATTTAAATTCAAACAATATTTTGAAAATTGGTATAAAATTGTGAAGAAAGTATGTAGGTCATTTCTCAATTGTGGGTTATTAGATGCATAACAATAATAGATGTTATAAGAAGAAGAATAGTGAAGTATTTTAAAAACCATGCTATATTCTTAGTTCTTTGCGTCATAACTTTCAAAGAAATGAGATATAAGACAAAGGACAGAGAAAATGAGCAGTAAAATTGAGTCTCTTATTTAAGCAACATCCTGCAAGTTGAAATAATTTTGGTGTTTACCTCAAGTATAATAAAATATTCATGGAAATATGAAATATTTGGTAGTTCCACAGATAATGTTGAATACACATTGTATACAATATTGAAGATATAGACAGGAAAACAGTGTCAGTTTACTTGACTTGTCTTACCGTATCCGTATCTCACTGATGCTTAAATTAACATGTTTATTCAAATTTCATTTAAAAAAAATTTTAATTCTCAGTCATCTGTCAACAGTAATTACTTAATTAGCGAAATAACATTATTAGAGCAACTAAATGATGTTGATTTAGAAAAAATATTCAGGCATGTAAATTCCTTATATTAAAGATATGGAAAAAACACACAATTTAAAATTGCACATTCAAGTTAAACAAAATGTTATATTTTCATAAAAATGACCCATGTTCATAATTGTATACAAAAAAAATTAAATATAACATACTTGTACTTTCTTGTTCGGTCCTCCAAATACTGGAAATCTTTGGTGAATAGCTGCGGTACATATTGCTCTAAGGTTGGTATAGAGAGTTTTAATAAATAAGTTATCAACCTTTACCCACTGTATTACATTTTGCACAGCAGTCTGACAAGCCCAATGATATATTAGTTTTAAAACAACAGTAGGTGAATGAGGAGTAGCTTCAAAAAGTGATCCAGAAAATACCTGAAAATAACATACCCAAAGCAATTAACAAAGTGATCTATGAATAATCAATAGCGCATACCATATGATAAGTACAAAATAGCATTTAAAAAAGGAGATTATTGGAGTTTTAAATTGAAGCCAGGACATACACAAAAATGGATCAGAATAGACTTCTCAGATTCAGAGAAGGGGGTGTCTGGAGAAGGAATGTGGAATTCCGGAACTCTACACGGATAGCACTTTCAATAGGTTCATCAGCCATTTGAAATCCCAATCAGAGTGGGCACTTTGTCAACTTTTTTATATATAATGTTAAGTTTATCTACATTGTCAATGATGAGAATGGTCTCAATGTTTCGCTGGTCACAAGTACACGTTAAATACTGTCTTAGATATTTGTCTCTATATTTATATTGAATTTTATATAAGGAGAAGTACACTATAATCCAGTTTTCTTGCAGTGCCAATTCTCTTAAACAAGATACTTCTTCCTCAGACATTTGTAAGGCACTTGTTTTGATAGTACATTATGATTGAACCAAATTTTAGTTATTTGATATTTGTTACAACTATGTAGTCAAGAAATGAACTATTGAATTATGTACAGTTTAGGTAAAGAAATATATCAAGAAAAGGTAAAAGAAAATATTTGTTGTTCTTAAACAAAAAAACAGGTAGAATCCCATTTTTTAAAAATATTTATCAATTACACATTTATAATATAGTATACGCATTCAAGAGTCATGTTTCAATGTGAAGGAATATTTAGCTATAAAGAAATAAAGTTATGTGCGATGGAGAAATGTTCTTGCATGTAGGTTAAGCCAATTTGTTCTTTTTACCATCTCTTGGCAGTTACTGAGGTTACCACCCATTCTTAACCAGAACTGGACCATTTTTTTTCTATAATAATAATGAATCATTTTAAATAATAATGAACATGTCATTTGTATATATATTTGTTTTTTTTTTTTTGTTTTTTTTGTATTTTATAAAACCAACTATATAGAAACTTACTGAAAGAAAATGTGAGGGACAACACTCAGATATCCACACATAACCACCCGAGTATGGAAACTTTGATGTGTCCGAATACATGCCAAGTTTCAAAGGCAGATGACTCTTTCCCTTTATATTTGAATTACATTCTTGTTCAGAGCGAAGCATACCATGCTGAAGTAACCATTCTATATACTTGGGTGTACTCAAAGTCAAAACTTGTTTCACTTTATCATCTGCAAAATAAAATAATATAGCACCACATTGCAAGAAACCTTTAAATTTATTTATCACAGTAATATTATGAGACAAATAGCAGGTGTTAGTTCAGATAATTACTATTCTCCTTTCTCCTCTAATTTATCTAATGGAGGAAAGCGATCTGAGCAAATGTTTCAACTAAATTGCCAATGGGCAAAAATAGACACACTTCTTTAGGTAGTATAAGACTCCAATGGGAGTCTTGGCCGGAAAAAAAAACACTTCTCAGACTGGGGGAATTCAAATACACTTTACTTTCAAATTGTAGTATATATTTCCAAAATTGATTGTATAATACAACTAAATTAGTTTGTTAAGTAAGTAGTGGCCTTGCTAGCTTCTTGAAACATGAATAAAAGTTTATTTAAAATGACCCAAATTTTATCTGATTAAAAATTTATTAAAAACCCTGATACATTATAATAATAATAATAAATAAATTAATCAAACAAAAATTACTCATTTACTTTTTTTTTTTTTTTTTTTAATAAAAAAGCAATATTTTTCTAAAATATATATATCAGGAAAAACGTGGTAAAGTATTTTTCTTACTCACATAAACATGTCTAATTAACTAGAGTAAAGTCACAGATAAACAGAAAAATAAATAAAACACTGAAATCAATTAGAGACATCTAACACATCATAAGAAAAGTTTTAGTCATCTATAATGACCACAGATAAATATTTATCATGAATTAATTTTTTATCAAATGTTTGAAGGGAATAGAAAAATCGATAATCATTGATGAATCCACCTCAAATCAAAGTAGTCTTTTTGAAGAAGGCTCCAAACAAAAAAAAAAAAAAAAAAAACTGGGTCGAATATGAGCATTTATTTGGATGAAGTTAATAATAAAAACGTAAACATACAATCAAAAAAAAATTTAGAAACAAAATAAACAATAGAAAATAAAAGTGACTTCCAAGATGAAATCAAACGAGTAAACTGAATAATGAAAAGAAATAAACATATTTACAAAATTAGCTATATAAAAAAAAATACTGAATGTCAGCTCCAACGATAGGTCAGAGGAGATATTTAATGCTATAAAAGCAGTGCAGGTTGTAGTTGCAACTTTTGAAAGTGGTCAAAAGTTGGTGGGCCCATGTCTAAACTGATTCAATCAAAGTATTCAATTGACCAAATAATTAGGCAATGCCAACCAAATAACCTCTACTCGCTGTTATTCTCACATTTAAATACTATAATATAAAATATATATACATCTATTTCTTCTAAATTAAATTAACTTCTAAAGAAAATAATAAACATAAAAATAAATGTAGTTAAATTAAATACTAAGACTGTTTAAAAAATATTTACAAATTAATTGTTTATTTTTGTTTAAAGGCATGTAAGCTTTTGGTCATCAACATCTATTTACAAATTAATTATTAAACTTGGTGTGAACAATCAACTAATCAATTAACAATTCAATCTTTACATAAAACTATGCATAAATTCTTGCAAGAGTATTTAAATTTGGTTTATAAATCAAAACATTTTGATGTGCAAGTTTTAAATAAGATTATTATCCAATTAATACCTATATACTCGTATTATTATGAAGTTAATTTTTTTTTTTAAATAAATAAATGAAGTGATACAATAAAATTTACTCCATGTTTTCCCCTTAAATCATAAACCTGCTCGAAAGAACCTTAAAAGGTAGAAAACAATACGAAATAACAGAGACATTCATTTTGCACAATTAATTATGACAAAAATCGGCCCAAAACTATGAAATATCAATATCATAAGGCAATGAAATATAACATGATAAAATTCAAGAGGAAATAATTAGTAAATAAACACAACTTTATCAACTCATTATTTGATTATTTTATACCTAGATTTGCTCTTTCCGACTGAACTTGTGCATTGCTGAATTGCTTGGGAGACATATTTGGTCGTGCGAGCACAACAAGAGATGGGAATGTTTTTTCAGCTAGAGGAGAAATAGTTACTTCCTTCGTATCAGCTTTAGAAACTACTTCAGCTTCTAGTCCGAAATCTTCATCAGTTAAATCAACAACATCATTTTTTTTCTCTACCTTCTTTTCAGTTGTTGATAATTCTGAAATTACAAAAAAATAAATAAATAAAATTAAAAAATAAAATAAAAAGTATACACCACTAATTAAGCTGTTAATAGTATTTTTGAAAATGAACTTACGCCTTTTAAGAATTCCATCTGCCTTTAACGGCATTCTGACAGCAACATTAGAAGAACCCCTTCCGAAATTAGGCCTCCTTTGTCTGATTGCTGTACCTCCTCTCCCTCCCCTTGGTGCAATAGGCTTCAAATACACAAAGATAATTAAATTATATTTTTAAGTTTTTATACATCTAAAGTTATTCTCTTATTATTGTATTGGCCCCAGACTAAACAAGAAAACACCCTATAACAGAACATAATCAAACTTTGTTCCTTAATACGCATATATTGAGAACGGATTTCATAACACTAAAGTTAAAGTCATGGAAATAGCTTAAATATTAATAGGACCAATTATACCACAATCTCTTTTATTATAGAAAATACTATAATAAAAATTATAACAGTTATATTGAATAAAAAAAGACAAAAGACCATTCACAAAAAGCTGGCCAATGACAAATTAAAGCTGAAAATGGACAATTCCTCCATAACTGACAAAGATTTTGTGGTTATGAGTGAACCAGGTTATCAAATAATAATAATAGTGTTAATGTGGAGGCACACTTAGTAAATGTGATTAGAGACTCATAATGAGCTTAATAAAATAAACCAAAGTAAATAATCAAGCCAGAGAACATGATTTTGGAAAAGGAAAAAATCAAAGTGGGTTTCCATATTTCCTGTAGGTTTCCATAATTTTTGTTAGGTAATTATTTAGTATACTGATGGGTCAGTCAAAGAAGAAAAGACAGAAGAGAAAAAAATTAGATCTAACAGCCTGAAGACCTATACTAAGGGTTCCAAGGCATAGTTGCCAGAGAAAATTAAAAGTTAAGGTACAAAAGAAAGCCAACATAAATATGCTATGTTTATTTTCTTTTAAATGGTGCTTGATATGTTATAATGTTACATCGTAGCTAGCCTTAAAATAATTTAAGGCAACCAAACTACTAGTGTGCTCAAGGTAAAACAAGGATTATGATGATCAGACAATCAATTGCTTTAGCAAGAAAAGAGGCTGAAAAATTCATCGACCATTTACCATATAGCCTACTAAGGAAATTGAATAAACTATTTAAAAAAGATACGGGTAATAAAGCATAATATGAGGACAAATTACATGATAACATTCAAGTTTCAAAAGGCCCAATCCATGTTTTGTTTTTTATGGTAATAATTCTTAAATCTAAAATATTTTTCAGTACTGTTAATAATTTGATTCAACTATAAAACGAAAGGCAACCAATTATCAAAGGTACTGTAACCTAAACTGATTGCATTACCCAAATCAATTTTTCAATGGTATGGAATGATAACATTCAGTGTTAAAATAGCTGTAAACGGCAAGTGTATCAATTTTTAACAGCTTGAGTAGTATGATTTATATTTTTAATTTAGTTTTTGCATTATATAAATGCAGGAATTGAATAAAACTTTTAATTTTTATTTAAAATAAAATTTAATTATACTTTTGAAAATAATGATAAAAATTTCATCGGTTTTATTATATATAATTTTTTTCCATTACTTCAAGGCCAACCCACCCTGCTAAACCCCTATTTAGTGATGGTATAATACCACCATTGAAACATTTATTTCAAATGGGAAGAATAGGTTTATAATTTATAATTTATTAATAGTTATTTACAACTGTATAAAAATACATACAACAAGTAAATTTGCTCTAAGTGACATAGTGACATGATACAAACATGGGGAGAATCTACCCATTGATAGAACTCCAATAAGAATAGATTTAAGTTACAATATTAGTTAAACTGAACAATATTGAAAAACTGGTTTTACGGGATGGATTGGCCGGGAAGGGTGTACGATTACGATGTAACAGATTTGGGCAAAAATTAACTGTAATTGTTATGGATTATTTTTTAACTTATCTATGCTTTCAATTACTAGAAATAAGTACTTGGTTTGTTATTTTAGCAATTTCTATATAAGGGTACAAAAAAGACTGCATTGATTTCTATCAAACATTATAAATTTATTGTAGAAGAATAATGGTACATTAAGTTTTATTCAAAGAAATGTCCATCACTAGCCGTTTACAGCCGACTTATATCATTATTATTAAAATTAATAATAAAAAGCCATAAGATTCAAACATTCATGGCTTTGATAGATTATGCACATAATAATTATACCTGAGGGGTGGTTCCACGAAGGAGAGATGAAGATGAAGGAGTTGGAAAACGAATAGGAGTAACAACTAGGACAGAGAAAGTACGTATTAATCTTTATACAGCAAGAATCCAATTAATCTATTTACCCAACAAAAATACCTGGTGTTCTTCTGACTTGTGCGGTAGGTAAGGCCACCAACCCAACATGAGAATCGACAACAACATAATTCGGCGATTGGCTTGAATTCTATAAATATTACAAAAAGTAATAACTCTGTATAATATGAAAATATATAAGAATCTAAATTAATTTTAACTAATTAATACTTATTATTTAAATTGAATTTGCTTCTTATTTTTTTCCATTTTTTGTGTTTTCTTTAATTGTAAGATGGTTTAAAGAATATTTATATATTATTTGCTCTCAATTTATTTCATAACTTATTATAAAATTAATAAAACTATAGCTATTAATATTAAAGTAAATAATGACACTCTTTGGTAAAAAAAAGAAAGTTAACATTTTCAGAAAAACAATTCATCATAAAACAACTTTGTCCTCACAGAATGGAAGAGAGATTTTAAAGATACATTGAAAGAAATATCAGAAAGCGAGGAGTAAAAATGAAAAAGAAATTGATAAAATGAGATATTGAAGAATATCAGCAATAACTTCAACAACCATATGGAATCATTACCAACACAAAAAAAACTAAACTGCTAATTAGCTTCTTTAAAAAAGATAACTAATAACAGTTTAAAACCACATCCTTACTATCTAGACCAAATCATTTCTAGAAAAAAAGATTAAATATATTTTTTACCAAAGTTACGAGAGACGCAAGCAAAAGGAAAGTTATTATTAAAGATTTAAATTTTTCACATTTACATTAATGGGACTCTTTTCTATACTTTAATGGATAATAAAAGTATTAATTCTGACTAATATAAGGCTTTGTATTAATACAAAGCTCTGAATCAATAAAAGATCATAATGTATGATTTTAAGAATTTTAACAAGAATTAAAATAAGAAAAAGACCTTAATACAAGGCTTGAACTTACATTTTCTTTTTTAAGTATTAAAATTATATATTCTCTTATTTTATCCATGCCAAAAGATTTTTAGCAAGTAGAAATTAGATGTGCCCTAATATGCATAAATTTTCAAGAATACCAACAAATGACTAACGAGAATTTAAATAAAAGTCAAACATGTTATGTGTTACGTTCATGGTAAATGTATTCAGTTTTCTTAGTAAGAACAACTAAATATTGAGTAAATAAGTTTTAGTAATATGCAATGATTTTCCATCACAATATACATCATTATTATTAATTGGCTTTAGAATCCATTTTGAACCCTAGGATACTCTATCAGATTCTGCCATATAACGTAATAATGTATAATTCAGAAAATATACCTGAGGGGTTTGGGCTTGAGCAGAGTTAGCACCTTGGACAGTCTGAGCCTGCGGGGGGACATGTGCTTGCTGTGTTATAGATTCCCTTTATAAACAAAAGTAATGATTACATCATTATTGACATAAGGAGAAACTAAAAAACATAGAAGACAATTGAAAGGTGTAAACACACTTTTTTACAATACTTTTTTTAAGAGTACCCTCTAATGCGGCAGATACCAATAATAATAATAATAATTTATTTATTTGTTTATGGGGCAAACCTCGTACAAATAGAGTAAGCCTGTAAAGTAAATAATCTAACAATCATTGTAATAATAATTAAATAATAATAATAATAACAATAAAAAACTATTAAATTATTATATAAGCTAATAACAAAACAGTATACCTAAATGATAAATTAAAAATCATTTATATGAGCTAGTAATTTATAAATTAAATGATAATAATAATCTATAAATTATTACATTATTATATAAGCTAAAATCACAAACAGTATACCCAAACTGCGTTTTGCACAATGGAGTGAACAAAAAAAAATATCAGAGTGAAAAACAAAATAAAAACGACATTACTTACTAACAGTATAAAAAAAAAAAAAACTATACACCTTATTGTGGGTATCCTGCTCTAAGTATAAGGCTTTGTGTCACATAAACAAAAAGAAGTTTAAGATCCGATTGTGAAGGTACAGACAAAAATTTATACAATAGATTTTGGTTAATGTAGCTTAGTATCAGCATGTATCGGATTTGGTTCTCATAATATGTGGGGCAGTTTCTTAAAACATGGAAACAATCCTCCAATGCCGTTCCATCACAAGCTGGACAAAGCTTCTGTGGGTCCAAAATATATTTGTTCAGACCGACGATTAGAGTAATAGTATATCTACTGGATATTCGCAGTTGGGCAATTATTCTCAGGTGAGCTATGGAGCAGCTGATTTTTAGGTATATTTGAGGAGGGTCCGTTTTAATGAAGACCCGACCATACCATGAGTTGTAGGTCGATCCTCATAATAACAGGTCTTTATCTTTGATAAATACCCTATATCTATCCAAGATCTCCCACATTCTAATTTTGATAGTAACCAGATCATTGAATAGTATCAGGTTAAACAATCCGAAGCTCTCCAATAGTTTTTTATCTGCTTTACCTAATTATATTGCAAACTCAAACGGTCGTTGCTGTCTAGCTACAGTAGTTAAATAACATTGTCGCACAACATTATGAGTACAACTCATCTTAAGAATTTTTAGTAACCAGGACAAAGTTTGCTTTAAAATTTGATACCACACAGGAATGGGGAGCCACTTCTAGTCTTACCATAAAGTGTGGGGTGTTTTATTGCAAACATTGTAGTTGCTTATAGTACCTCACTGGTATATTTTCCAATTCCTTGATGTGGTTCGAGACAGCATATAGGATACAACTCAACATAGTTGACTCGTATAGCTTCTGTCTGGCATACCACGAAATTAATTTGCCTTCGCACAGGAACTTAGTACCACCCCTATGCTTGAGTTACTTTTTGATACTATTTGCTTCATAGCAATGTTAAAGATTCCTTATGAACTAAAAGCTATACCAATATTCAGGAACTTCTTCAACAATACTCCCCTCGAAATATACCCTTTTGCCTCTTTTGGGCCGACCCCTATAAGTTCCTAACAATTTTATTTTTGTATGTTAACAGTCAAGGCATTTAATTTGTAGTATTTATTTAAAATATTTAGTTTCGATTGAACATCAGTCACCGAATCTCCAATCAGGACTAAATCATCTGCATATATAAGAGTCAAAATTTCTTTGTATAGCGATATCCTCTTTCCATGCTCTCTATTTCTTTGTAAAACGTGTCTTCTATATCCGCCATAAATAAAGAGAATAATAAGGGGCTTAATATATCTCCCAGTAGAATACCCTCAGCAATTTCTAGTAGTTTAGGTTTTTTTTTTTTTTTGGGTTTTTTTCATTTTGATCTTTCCTTAAAAAAAACAAAATAGTTTAACCTATACCTCTAAAAAATTAGTTTGAAAAATAGTACATGGAGGAATAAAAGGCTACGTCCACACATAGAGGAGAAAATAGACAATATCTACAAATTAATAACAACTCACTCATATAAAAATAAAAACTGAATATTAGTCGACAAACATTGTATTTTAATTTCTCATGATTAATTTTTTTGGACACCTGTAAGTTCAACAATATATTTGCTATTGTAATTTAAGATGAAGCCCTTCAAATAACCATTTTTAGTTAAATAAATTCAATTCTTTAAGCAAATTTTATCAGTATCATTATCAACTATTCAGTTAATGAAGGTAAAGAGCCTATGGCTATCATGGGAGAGATTAAGTAACTATTGGTCAAAGACTAATAGTCTACAGTTTTTACAGACACATTAATTATTCTTTCAAAGCTGAAAAGTAAGTGACCTGTTCTTACGTACTCCTAGCACTTTCCATCACAGCTCTAAATTACGGAAACAATTGAGTGAAGTATTCTTTTCAAACCGTACTCAATATACATATTTTCTACAGAGAAGATCAAACAAATTTAAAATTTTTTTAACTATTTAAAACAGAGATACAATATTTTATCATTTTATGCAATATTCTCCTTTCGAAAGTAACAATAAACTAAAACTTCAAGACTTACAACTCAGTCTGAATACATAAAAAACTTCTACTACACAACTGATTTACTCTATTGTTGGTGAAATTAAACAAAAACCATGCTGGACCACTTTAATTCTAAAATACATTGATAACAAGAATTCAGTAAAAACTGTAATCACACACCTAAGATAAAATTCATTCTAAGCTAAAATATTCAAACCTTAAGTTATACATATTTTTAAAAATATAATGAACTCACACAGCAGCTTCTTTAGCCCTATGTGTCTCAATTTCTTGATGAAGACCCTGAATATGTTTGTTTAATATATCTATTTTTTGTTCAATTTTTGCTTTATGTTCAAGTTGAGCAGGGCTAAGTTCATCTTCTTCATATTCCAAAACTAAACTTTCACAAACATCACTTTTGGCAGGACCCATCTTAAAATATTTTAACAACAAATATTCCAAAGACAAGACCCCGGCAAGAAAACAAGCTTAAACTAAGTAAATATAAAACGTATATATTAAATATAGCAATTTCACTTTACATCTCAATAACAATGAAATTTACAATAAAATGTTTTAAATTCGATTTAAAACCTGTAGATCACTATAATCAATCTAACAAATATAGAGGGAGTTCTAGTTAACGACAACGAGCAACAACAACCCCATTTTACAATTGCACAAGTAACAAGCACAAATAACAAACAGTTTTGTGTTCCTATATGTTAAATCAACATTGTATTGGGTATAAAAAAATTCAAAAGTGAAAGTAATATGCGACAAAATTCAACCAATCAGGTATTTTTTGCCGAATAACTTCTAAATTACATAACACACATAATGCAGGCATTGATTTTTTTTTCTTGATTCTGTAGAATTTCCTGTAGAACATTCGTGGTTGGACTATCTGTCCGACCTCTATGGAAAAATTCTCCCTGGCAAGTCCATAACTGCATACTGAATTCAAGAACTGCAAACAGAGTTCTTTTTCTGGATCAAGTGAAAACCGTAACTGTGAACACGAGAAATGTAGTGAGGGTATGTAGCGGTAAAGTGAAGTTTTTTTCCGAATCAAACCAGGGAATTAATTGGGAATAACTTAAGTGAAGATGATGAAGATTGCAACTTGACAAGTGTTTTCTCGTGGATTAGTTTGAAATTCAATCTTATATGCTTCTCTATTATGATCGCACGACCGTCGTCTTAAGGTGGATCCACATGTTGGCCGCTCGCCGCGGATCGGAGGCTCGTAGAAATGCTCGGCAAACAAAGAGCGGGCCATCCACATGTCAGTGTTATTCTGAGAGGCACAAGCATGGCGGACGTACTAGTGGTTTCAGCCATTGCACTTGGATTGTATTATTTTTATTACAAAAAAAGGAAATTAAATATAAATAAATATGATTAAATATAAAACTTGTTATAAAAAGTATTATGTGTATAGAATTATGTGTTTGTAAAGTATGCTGCCGTCGTATCAAGATACGACTTACCCTTGACCAAGACCTGTTGTGTTTACTTAAGGCTGGGATCGATCCCGCTACATTCCCTGCAAGTTTATTCAGGATCGGTAAATCAGTTTGTAAGATTTAGAGGCCATCTATTGTGGACGTATATATACTCTTTAGTTGGGAATAACTAATTTTTAATTTTTCTGATATATTTAATTAAACAAAACTCATTTTAAACTCAGCATTCTCAAGATACAGCTAGTATAACAAGTATGTTTTTTTAATTCTGTGGATGCTACTGATAATTCTCGTCGCAGAATTCTTATCGTTTGCCAAGACAACCTGGTTCTCCGCGAACCCTGTTAGGACCACATATTCTTGGTTGCAGTTTTCAAGGTGAACTTTTTCTGTTATTCTTTATCCAAAACCCTCTCAATAATTCGGCGCACAATAGAGATTTTTATAGGTCTCTATAAGATTATATTCTAAATATCCTCTTTACTATTGTTGGTCAAGATTATGCTTCCCTAACGAAGAGGCTCTGGTACATATACGATCTTCAATTGACAAAATTATGTGTGTTTTCTATATTTTCTTTTATGGTGATCTTCAAGAATAAAGTTTATTTGTTTATTCCTATAATATTAGCAAACGGAGGATATGAATGTAAAAATGCAGAAGAATAGTTTTCTACTCCTAGTTCGAGCAAAGAAACATGCAAGCACCCTGATTACACGCAAGTGTCTCTAAACCAAGGTCATGTGTATTATATCTGTTATATACTAGATAGAGTGAAACATTAAAAGGAAGAATGTAACAAAGCGTCTCTGCTAGTGATAATCTGGTAATGAATAATATACTGAAAATGTTTCAAACTATATCATGGTTGTCTTTAATCTTCATATGCGTAGTCTAGATCAAATCAATTGCTTTCCTGTACCAGTCATATTTCAATAGAATAAAGTTTATTTGTGAGGTTGTGCTTTCACCTGATTATGTTATAAAACTTGTTAAAATGTAGATATGATGAAAAATATTTATTGATTAATGGGTTCAAAAATTTGTATCCTACGGGAAAACAGTATAACAAGGCAGCTGTAAGAAATAATAAATTACATTTGTTTCAGTACAGAAACAGTGTTAATGGGTTTTAACCTAAGATAATCTACATAGATCTAAGAACATTTTTGTCAATTTCGATTGGGTTCCTGATGTTTTAATAAATGTAATAACGGCACCGCTACTTTCAAGTGAATTGATAATTACCACTATTTTTTTGCTAAGGTAATTTAATATTTATAAAAATCCTCATATTTAAATAATTTTTCATTAACATGAGTATCAGTTTTGATACAATTGATGCATTTTCTTTATTTCTATCTGTTCATTTTAAGACTTATATTAATGTATTTCTATATTTTCTCCTTGTAATTTCCGTATCACCTTATTTTGGGTAATTATTTACTATCGCTGCTCCCAAAAAGGCTAGAACAATTACTTTAAAATCAGACTACGACTATAATTTTATAGGTTAGTTTATCATATAAAACCATTCCTTCTTATACCACTTAATCCTACATCCTTTCAATAAACAAAAAGGCCTTTCCTTTCACGATTACTTCTTTCCCACTTTAGTTAAAGTTAAGATTATAATACACGGAATTTTTCGGCTGGACGTTCCCACGAAGTTTACTTCTCCTATCTTATACATATCGATATTCAATACATCTTTCATGTTTACGACCGATTTTACTCACGGATACTTGTACTTTTTTCGACTATGAAACTCTACTGTAACAATCTTCAGTATTAGATATTTAATATTGGAATACATATTACAAAATAGAAATATTAGATATTATGTATTTATAGCAGCTTGCACCACACCACTATAGGGAGACGTTCTTCGGTATACCACTGGCATGTGGTAGTTTTCTCCGCTTCTAGCTCTGATCACTCCACAACGCCCTTCACACTAGAAAATACCGCCACAATTCTTAACAGATATGGTTTTCAAACACCCACGGTTTGTCCTGGATATTAGTTGGGAAACCATATTATTACTACCAAGTTTAATCACTTGTAACTATACAGTTTACATTAGAGGCTTTTCCATTTTTAAAATTCTTCAGAATCCCCCTCCCCTGCCATTTCTGGCATACGGGGTGCGGGAGCAGTGGGGTAGTGCGCGCTGGGATTGCGCATGCCACTGCTCCCAATGATCTTCATCCTTTCGGTAGGCCCTTCTGGTGCGCATTTGTCTGGGTCCTCCTGGAGTTACCAGGCTCGTCCAGCCCTCCTGGTCTCAGTCTGGGTCAACTTCATCTTCTTCTGGTGGCTCGCCGATGTTGGGCGGTCAAGTCCTTCCCATTGTGAAATGTTTTATTTATAGGCCCACCACCTCCTTCCATTCGTAAATGAACTCCCTGAAGAAGGGATAATTCTCTTCTTCCATCAACCAGGGAAAGTCCGACTCGGCGAGGGCGAAAATCTCGGTCTTTCTCAACAGCCTGGCTCGGTGTCCTTCCATGGCGGAGCAATCCACTATTACGTGTTCTGCTGTTTCAGGAACTCCGCACGTGGGGCACCGGGGGTCACAGTAAGGCTCGTCTGTAATCCTTTTTGCCCTCAGTTTATCCCAGGTGAGGAGCTTTTGTGGCTGGTCAGCGCCTTCTGTCCTGACCAGAACACTGCCCTATTGGGTGATTTTTATCATTTGTATGTCCCCAATGCTCTTCAATTCTTCTTGGGACGGTAGTTCCTTGTATATATCTTTTGCAGTCCATCCCGCTGCGCTTCCCGTGAGTGTGACATATGTCGCCGTCTCCTAGGGCTTAAGCGCAAGGCCGGAACGCTCGCAAGGACGCCAGCGAAGGTAAGTTTTTTCCTCTCCTTTAGCCCTTCTTTCGGAGGCACATCCTGGGCTGGGGTCTTCTCCTTCCTCCTCTTTCTTCCCTTGACTTTTTCCCAGCTTCCGCTATCCTCTTCTTCGCCGTCTGTAGAGGTGTCCGATTTTAGGTTCCTTCCCCTACAGATTGGTGTCTGGCTGGACCTTTGGGGCATTGGGGCCGGTTCCGCGCCCTCATATTTTCTCCTCTCTTTTACCGGAATTAGCACTGAAGGCCCAGCTCCCATCGTCTTCAGTTCCTCTACTGCTCTTCGGTCCTCATTCCCCTTTTCTCTTCCTTTAGCCCTACACTCGGCCGTACGTTCTAAGAGGGTGCGGGCTTCTTCGTCTACTTTCCTTTCCAGGTCTTTTATCATCCCAGAAACCCTTTTCAGTGTCGGCGAAACCCATTCTTTTTTCTTTTGATCATAGACCGCTCCTATGGCGTCTCCTATAGCCTCTGCTACCATTGGAGCCACAATCTGGGAGACCTTTTTACCAGTGATCTTGTGTAGATCATCGGTATACATTGCTTCTTTTACCATTTCGGTTACAATTTCCGGGATAATTACCCATTGGGCTTCCAGTCCTACTATTATATTGGCTAATTCTCTCAGCTGGCTATTCAGGTATTTCTGAATCTCATGTAATACCTACTATGGAGCACCCAATCGCGTAGAATGCTACGAACTGTTGGTGCATTAATGCCCAAGGACTCCTCCATCTGGGCCCTGTTTCATAATGAAAGCTAATAGTATTAGTTCATAGTACAAGTATAGAAACAACGTAGTAATTGCACTAATACTTATTTTTTTCATAATAGGGAGGACTATTAGTGATATTACAGGAGTTAAAGAGTACTATAGTACAAGTTACTATTGTACAAGTCAGTATAATTGTATTAAGTTAAATCGAATAGACTAATAGTATTAGTTCGTACTTTATTATAAAACAGAGCCCTCGTGGAGTTACTCTCCTCTCTGCCTCAAGCAATTTCCGAACAGCATTAATGTTTTCTCTCGTCTCCAATGAAGCTGGACGACATGATCATATAGCGTCCTCAAGCTCAAAATTTCCTCTTTTGAACTCCCGGTGCCACCTGCATATTCTCTATTCAACTTTAGACCAGGATTACAGCTCCGACGCTTTTTACTAACACAATCAGAATAGAAGTGGCTCTTGCCCAGTGAGTCAGCCAGCTTCTGCAAGCTGGGACAGGTTTAAACATGCAATAATCTTTCTCTTCCTCTCTTGATCCCATCACTCATTTGGAAAAAACTTTCCTAATGCCCTTGTAATAGTTAGAACAGTAGTAAATCTATATTTTTGTGATCTACATTCACAGAAAGTTTCCAATGGTAGAAGAAAAAATACTTCAAGAAAAAATGCTCAGCATTTGCTAAAAAGGTCTCCCAGATTGTGGCTCCAATGGTAGCAGAGGCTATAGGAGACGCCATAGGAGCGGTCTATGATCAAAAGAAAAAAAATGGGTTTCGCCGACACTGAAAAGGGTTTCTGGGATGATAAAAGACCTGGAAGGGAAAGTAGACGAAGAAGCCCGCACCCTCTTAGAACGTAGGGCCGAGTGTAGGGCTAAAGGAAGAGAAAAGGGGAATGAGGACCGAAGAGCAGTAGAGGAACTGAAGACGATGGGAGCTGGGCCTTCAGTGCTAATTTTGGTAAAAGAGAGGAGGAATTATGAGGGCGCGGAACCGGCCCCAATGCCCCAAAGGTCCAGCCAGACACCGTTCTGTAGGGGAAGGAACCTTAAATCGGATACCTCTACAGACGGTGAAGAAGAGGATAGCGGAAGCTGGGAAAAAGTCGAGCGAAGAAACAGGAGGAAGAAGAAGACCCCAGCCCAGGATGTGCCTCCGAAAGAAGGGCTAAAGGAGAGGAAAAAACTTACCTTCGCTGGCGTCCTTGCGAGCGTTCCGGCCTTGCGCTTAAGCCCTAGGAGACGGCGACATATGTCACACTCACGGGAAGCGCAGCGGGATGGACTGCAAAAGATATATACAAGGAACTACCGTCCCAAGAAGAATTGAAGAGCATTGGGGACATACAAATGATAAAAATTTGGCGGACGTTGCAGCCAAACAAGCACTCACCCTTCCGGGTCGGGGCGCGGCCATTCTGACACCCCAAGAAATAAGTCTCCCGATGAAAAATGAAATATTAGATAGTTGGCAAGCCATGTGGAATGAAAGCCCGCCAAGCAAATTAAAAAATGTTAAAAAAACGATTAAACCATGGACCACATCAAACCGTTCCAATCGCAGGGAGGGGGTAGCTATAGCCAGATTGAGAATAGATCATACGAATTTAACTCATGCATACCTGATCAATAAGCCACCACCGCCAAAATGTCAATACTGCAACAGTGTACTTACAGTCAGTCACATATTTGAGGAATGTCATTTCTATTGCATGAACATACGTAGATTGGGAGTGGGACCGAGTGTTTCAGATGCCCTCAATGATGACCAAAAAAACATAGAAATGGTTTTAATTTTCTTAAAAAGGAATAATCTTTTGAATAAGATCTAAACCCAAAGGTTTGTCATATGTATTAAAAAATAATATGTAAAAATCTAAAATAATTAATTATTCAAACTTATTTAGCAATTAAATTATTTCAAATCTTGAAATAGAATTATAAAATGAGAAGCGTGGGGGTTGATGACCTTAAGGTTTTACGCCCAAAAGCCCCAACCAACAACAACAACTAAGACAGAATAATATTTTCGAAGGGTTTATGGTTGAGAAACTTTCAAATCACGAAACAAGAAAAAAAAATTAATTCACCTATACCTGTTCTAAAAAAAAATTTGTTTATCTTTGTGTAATCCAAATAATAATAAATATGGATCCATTTTTTATTGTTAGAATGGGAAAAAATAATATTTTTTATAAATGAAGAGGGAAATAAAACTTCTTGGGAGAGGGGCATGCCCTGGGTACTAGGGTTTTAAGCGGAGATTTTACGTGACAGTAATAATTAGATTGAATTTCTCGCGTAGGGCCCATATTAGTACTACCAATATCAAGCCAATACTGATAGTACGACAGCAAATGTAGATTGCACACGACCGAAGTAAGGCTTTTATGCGTCCTTGGTAAGCTAGAAAAATCTCCATTCTCCAATACCGGGGAGCCTGAACATTTTAGAATTTATGTAAAATTGCTTATTGTTTTAGGTAAAATAAAAACACTCTCATTGTCAAAGAAAAGCAAAACCTCAATTTGAAAATGGTTTTATGGTTATACATATAATATGATTTCATGGTTAATTTTGTTTCATTAATGACTAAATTTATACCGGTTAAATAATTAATAATAATAGAATTGAGAATTTACTTGCTGATTTAAATTACTGGCTATGTTTAGCTACAATAAATTTAAATAAATATGAATTTACCATAGCATTCTTATACACAAGGCTTATGGGTCAAGCCTTCAACTATAAAACGTTTTGAGGACGTATGAAAGAAAATTTTGTTAAATTGTTTTTGATTGATAATTTACGTTTTCAATAATTATAAGGTTAGAGGAAATATAAATCTCTTTTTAGGGAATTGATTTTTTAATTAAGTTATTGGTTGATTTTATGCACTAGTTCAAAAGAGACGTACGTTTAATTCATTAACTGTTATAGCAACGGCCTTAGTAACCAATTCAGTTTAGCTGCTAAACATTCTTATTTTTCAGCCTCCTGTTATAAGATTAAGACAGATGGAGTCTAATGAACTATTAGAACAGGAAGAAGCTTTTCATAAGCTTAATGCTGAAATTGAACTACGAACTAGACAATTGATGAAAAATGTTGAAGCAGTTATAAGTAAACAAAGTCCTAGGCATTGGGTCCCAGATCCAGGGGTAATTTAATATTTTATATAACATTTATAATATTTTTTTTCAACAATTAGGAGAAAAACCTTGCAGTTGAGTGTGATCTTGACCAAATCACCTCCTTGTACAACCTTAGTCTAGAAAGGGTATCTCCAGAGGAATTATTGAACCCAAGGCCCTCTGGGGTTCTAGTTGAACATTTTTTTTTCTTTACATTTACAACATTTAAATGATTGGATGTTAAAACATAAAAAATAAACTACTTTTATTTACCTTTTGATGTTCCAGTCAGTACACATAAAACTGCCCAGCTACTCCTAATATTACATAATTTTTATTAGTTGTGTAGGGTTATTTTTTTTCATTTGATTTAATTAATACACACAGGTGGGGGTTTAATATTGAGGCTATCTTTACTCACTAATGAGGAGAAATTAATCTTTTTTTTTAATGAAATTTATAACAAAATAGTGAGATAGGACAACCATTTTATTATAAAGTATGATTGAAAGTATGTGAAGTAGTTTTAAATTATAGTCACTAGAAATTAAATTAAGAATGCATGTTCTCATAATTCATTTAACACTTCCACATACTCTATTATTTTATTTTTTTAATTACAATTCTTATTAATAATAAATTATATTGTATTTTTATCCTATTTTAATCTATAAGATAACTTCAAAATAATTATTATTTTATTTGAATAAATGAACACTCTAAACCTCACTTTGAGGACATAGCATTAATTCAATGACTATACATTATTACATTAAATTAATTCAGAGATAGAAATATGGGACAATGAAAATTATTATTAGAAGATTTATTCAAAAACTTTTAAGCCCTGAATAATAGCTTAGAACTATATTAGTCATAAACTTTTTTTAGGATACGAGGTGTGTCTAAGTAATTTGTTTGAACATTATTATCAAGAACAGATTATAAAATAACTTTTTTATGTTAAAATTTTGTTTTCTGATAACTAACTTGTTCTATATTTATTTTTTTAAATTTTCAGAAACTGGATCATACGAAACAGTAAAAATGTCAATTCTGAAAATGATTTACAATAATTAAAGTTTTGAATAAACAATATCAAAACAGTAGAATACTGAATTTCCTATTTAGGCTAAAGAGTGATGAATAAAAGCCCACCAGACTGATTGCTTGTTCTGTATAAACTTTTTTTTAGAACAATTATAGTTTAAATACTATAATCCAAAAAAGAAACAGATTGCTTGTTTTGTATAAAAACTTTTTTTCTTGTTCTAGGAAAATTATAATCTAAATAATAGGAACCAAAAAAGAAATGGATTATCACCTGATTTTAATAATGGGTATGTTATCTAAATATTAAACCCAAATATATTGTTCATTGAATTCTCAACTTTGGATGGATAAAAACAAAAATTGATGGTTATAAATTTAGGATGGTCCGGTGTTCAACAGAGATGATTTGTTTATGAAAGTTAGGGTTGTAGTAGATAATTGACGGAAGGGTATCTCACTAAAAAGATTTCAAATCGAATCACAAACCTTACAAAAATTATTGAGTTTACTGATTTCAATCAAGCAAATTGAACAGGAACTCATAAGGATAAAAATGTTTCCTTTTGATATGTTTTTCGGAGAAAAGATTTATTCTATGTATGTTTTAGTTACTGAAAATATGAATTTGTTAAATTGCTATATTGCCTACTTTTCCTTCCAATTCAACGAGCTATATCATTTTAATCACCTTCATCTATGAAATTTTCCACAATTTTCAATGTCTCTTTAATCCCATTAGTCTCAATTGAACCTTTGCATTATTTTTCCAAAATGTTTGGAGATATACAATGAAAGTAATAGCATGTTTAAGAATGCTAATTAGGCTTATTACCTTAGCAGTTGAGCGTTGTATTCTTCCGTATAATACGTCTTATGAGTAGAATATAATTTTACTCATAATATTTACTAATGTCCAAGAATGAAATATTCCCTGATATTGTCCAATAAAAAGTTAGTCATAGGTGTCTAATTAATTTACGATTATTATTTCAGAAATTTCAAATATTTATCTGAAGAAAGTTTTAATGATGTTTTTGACCAAGGTGTACATAAGGTAGCTCGACAGTGTCAGTTAAGAGGTAGTAGAAAGTCAGTTTATAATCAAGGAAAGGAACAAAATAAGTAAGATTAGGCCTTCTATTTTAAAAATAATATAATAATTATTCAAAATATTAATTCTTTTGTATGTAGAAAAGATTTATTAGAACATGGATTAATACCTAATAGTGCCAAAGGAATGAGCGCAGAGAGTTTAACTCGCTTACTAAAAGCAAAAGGAAAACTACTGCTAGAGGAATTGGAACAAGTAAAAAGAGAATTGCAAAATAAGGTATATTAATTTATATTTTCATAAATTGTGTATTTTTAGCCAGATTCTTTTAAATATAGTTCATTTTAAGAAAATATTATATTTTAACATTTTTTTACAGAATGATGAACTAAAAAAAATTCATATTGAAATAAAAAATTTAGAAGATGAAAAACAAAGATTTCTTGCAGACTCAACAACTTTGAGAGAAAAAGTTAAGAAATTGGAAGTGAACTTGGCTTCTCAAAATGAAAAACTGCAGATGAGAGACTCAGAAAACACTATTTTAAAGAAGGTGAAAACTATGATAATTTCATATATAATAAATTTATGTATTTTTTTTTTTTTTATAGTCAACACTATTTTTCTGACAATCACCTTCACAATGTCATGATGCCACTTCAAGATGTATTATAAATGAACCATTAATAAATAAAATATGCAATAGTATTGACTGCAAACTTAACCTTTACAGGAAATTGAAATTTTAAAACATGACATCAAACGACTGAATCTCTGTATAGCTGGAAATGAAGCAAAGTTTAACAAATCGAGGGAAGAAACTGAAAAACTTAGACTTCTTCTTAAACAATCAGAATCAAACGAGAAGGTAACAAATAAATTGAATTACTCGTAATATTAAAATACCCTATTAATTTTAAATATAACTAATTAGTTGCACTGCTACAACTAAGTTCCAAAGGGTTTGTTTTCTAAAAATTTATTACATTTATTTTAATGAATTGATTTACACCCTTTATTCTTTCAGCATTCGAACATTTCGAGCTCCTCTGTCCATCCAGTTCTAAAAATAAAAATATTTCCAATCAACAGTTTACAATTAACATATAGTAACTATAAACAAAGTTTATATTGCCCCTTAATAAAGATATTTTTTACTCATTTACTGCATGTTTAGAAAAATGAAAGCAAAAAGTCAATATTTAAACATACATACATCATTAAACTAATTTATGACCATTTGCAAATTTAAAATGTTGCTTGAGATTGAGCCAAAACTTCTTAGTAATTGTTTTTATTTGTTTTCCTTACTCAATTTTAAATGGCACATATCAACAAATCAGTTATAAGGTTAGGAAAAAAAAAATAACAATTACTAAAAACTTTTAGCTCAATCTCAAGAAACATTTTAGATTTGTAAATAGACCTAAATTAGTGAAGTGATGTATAAATATTTAAATATTGAATTTTTGCATGTGAATGTGTAAAAAATATTTTTATTAAGGTGCAATATAAACTTAGTTGATTGTAATGATATGTTAATTGTAAATATTTTTATTTATAGAACTGGATAATGGGCAGGGAAGCCTGAGATGTTGTTCAAATGTTAAAAGAATAAAGAAGTGAATAAAGGGTGTAAATTGATTTTTTTTAAAATAAATATAACAATGTTTTACCCTATCAATAATTATTTCCATTAGCATTTCTCAACTTGGTGAGAAAAGTGAAAAGATTTAGAATTATTAGTTTTGATAGGGTGTTCTAGCATTATTCAAAAGAAGAAACACCTGTTAGGTTGTAGTAATAGTTGGGATGGCTTCCTCAAATAGCTTTATAACAAGGTCAGTCATAATGGTTAGTGATTTCAGTTTTAGTTTCTTATCAAAAATTCTGAAAAAACACTTTTCTCATTGAGGTGTAATTTGTAGTATTAAATGTTTTGAGTTATAAAAAAAAAAAAAAAACTTAAATAGGCAACATTCTATATATTTTTGAAATAGAAAACCATACTTTTCCTTTAATAAATAAATAATAGATCTTATAAGAAAATATACATTGATGTAATCCGTTATTATTAATCAGATAACCAATGCCTGTAATGAAAATAAAATAGATGATTGTATTGAATAATTTGTTTTTCATTTTTTTTTTTTTTTTTTTTTTTTTTTTATCTGGGAGGCATGGATCCTACAGAAAACAACATTAGGAGGATATATATTTTAAATATAAATAATAACATATAATGAATGCAGAAGACAAAATTAGATTAAACGACTATAATGCAAGGAGCAAAAAAAGGAAATGAATTTTTGTGGCTTTGAAAACGAGACAGGTAGACTAAGAGGAAAGAAAAATTAAATAAGAGAGAGAAGTTTCCTAAATTGAAGTTCTTTAAAAGAATTGAGCTTACATTATACAATCTACAAGGGTCGCTGAGAAGTATTGATATTTTTATTTAATAATAATTGCTAAATATTGGACTGAATTCCATATACTATTTCATTCCCCTCTCCTCACCCCGCATACGATTTGGTATAAGCTTCAGTTAGTTGTTATTTAAATTGGTTGACCAATAGTATAGTAAAAGAATAATAAAATGGTATTATAGACCATATTTCAGAAACTATAGTAAAATTATCAATATTTCTCAAAAGTTCATTCAGGTTGCACATAACTATTTCAAAGAGCCACAAATTAAAAAACACTTCACGTCTTTTTTTCTCTTCACACCACTCCTATCATTGCCCTGGTTAAAACCCTTTGATCTAATTTTTTAAATATAAATTGTCTTTCCTAAAAAAAAGATTTACTTCATATACTTTTAGCAAGAGAACCAAATCTATATATTATAAAATAAATCAAATGGTTTGTGAATAATCATATTTCTAAAATACTAATTTTTATTAAAATATGTACTATAGTAAAAGGGTCTTAGTTTAATAAAATCTATCAAACCATTTGAAAGAATGTATTTTAAAAACCATTTAATGAGAAGTTATTTTGATATCCCACTGGATGAATGGGTGTCAACAATTTTAACTAATCAGGGAAGTAATTCAATTAATGTTGATGTATTACAAAAATCTTGTGATTTATCCCAGCTAATTATGACAACCATTTATTTATAAGAAGTCAACTTATACCCGTTTATGGAGAGAAAGGGGTACAGATATGCCACTAATTGTATTGTCTATATTTAATGTTCTAGGAAGCTAGGGATAAATGCCGTTCGAAAAATGATGATATGATAGTCATGGTGAGAAAGCTTGAAAAACAGAAATCTGAACTCCTGGGGTCAATAAAAAAACAAATGATTCTGATTGAAAATTTAAAAAAACAGAAGGTGAATCAAGAATATTTTAAAATTCATTTCTTAGTTTCAATTATAATTTCTCTATTCTTTTTTTCTGATATAAAATGTTTAAATTCTTAATAAATTATGAACAATTACAATGTATAGTTATATCCCTACTAATATAAAGATTTTGTACTTAATTACCATGGTGATAGTGGCATTGTGGAATTCTCGCAGATACCAGTACTTTCTTAATCTGCCTTATTAAATCGAGTTTAGTATTACCTGAAACAGCGATTTCTATGAAAGTGGCCTATTTCCTTCTTTTTTTCTTGTTTCAATTTAGTACTAATTACACAATTATCATGTTGTATACTATATTTTATTTTTGAAAAATGGCATGTTGCACATCTGTTCAATTTCTTCCATTCACTTATCATAGTGGCACTTATTGGTAACATAATCTTTTTCCAGTCATATATTAGCATATTTGATACACAAATATTATTATAGTCAAAGTTCCTTTTGTTATATTATATATGTTCATACCTATTGCATAAGTTCCTATGGTAAAGATATTTCACCAATAGAAAATGACTGGTAGTTATATTTTTAGTTGATATATATGTGTAATTAAAGATTACAATGAAGAAAAAACACAGTAAAGTCTTACTCTGGATCATTTGATTTTTTTCAAATCAACTTCATTTCTCTACAGTTCTACAAGTCTAATATTTCAAAATAAAAATCTCGATTGGATAAACTTTCTTTATTATAAGCACTGAAAACCTCTAAAATTCAAAATTTGTATTCCATAATTCGAAGTTCTCAGATGTACTATTGTCAGCCCTACAAGTGACAACTCGGCCTATTTTTCACTTTTGTATGGGTGTTTTAGTTTTAATTATCTCTGAAATGTTATTGTAAGACATTGATCATGAAGGAGAAACAGGTTATATGAGCAACATATGAAAGCTCGATGAAAAAAGTGACGTTAACAAGATATTCTACATACTGCCAAACACCTTATAAAAAAAACAAATCAGCATAAGTATGACACAGAGGGGATTAGCTGGATCATTGAAGATGGAAAAGAAGAACCAATTTTATTGATCTTGATGACTGTAAATGGTTAAAATAGTACAGAGACAAAAACATTTCCACCTGAGGGCCTATTTTAAGCAAGAAAGCTTCTTAGTCCAAACTATGCATAACTCAAACTTTCATATTTACTCCTGAGAGTCGATTATATATCACAAAAAGGATATTTTATCCCAGAACAGTCATGGGTAGAGCGTCAAGTAGCATTCAGCTTATCTCTTGCCACGCACAGGCAGAGTAAGTCGTCCAAACTGTTCAGTCTTTGTTAGATTCTTTGCTTCATCTGTTTTCTAAGATTATTTACACTGTGGAAGGAGGTGTGGTTTAGTTTTGAATTCAGTATGCCGTCAACATGATCACACAATCCTATGCACCAAACTTAGTGCTTCATTAGTTCTAAAAATTGTTTTTGTGAATTATATTAAACTGTATGTTTGTTATCCATCATGGATAATAGAGAAAAGGTAGTAGACCTTCCTCTACTCCCACACCAGTACTATTGAGAGAAAGACATTTCATTGATATTATTCCATATAGTATGCTGTTCGAAATGAATAAGTGAAAAAAAAAAATGAGAAAGAAAACACGATGCTACTATCCGTATTGTGACATCGGGTTATTTATCCCCTGTTTGAAATCTATCATACATCGACTAATTACAAACAAGGTACATACAAGAAATGTTTTTTAGTACATGCTGAAGTATTGCCGAACATGAAAAAACTTGACATTTTTTGGACCAGAATTCGTAATTTTGCCACACTGTGAAAAGTTTGACTGAAAAACCTCATTCCTTAAAGCTCTACCACCTCTCGTTTTTAATTATTTTTATAAATCTTTGTTTTTACTTAAGTTTCTTTTGTCTCTGTTTAATTTTTATCTATCATTTGTCTCTATTATTTTGAAACTTAATAATTTAATTTGGTAATAATTTTTATTTTTTAAATAACATAAAAAAACATTTTTAATGATTAATTTTAGGATATTGCAGAAACAGAAAAAGGACTGAATTTTACAGAAAAGGAGTTTTTAAAGATGCTGGAGTCGAAGAACGAACATAAAATGAAAAAGGAAGATGAATAACAATCAATAATAAAATATTTTTTAATCAATGAATACAAAGCATTGTTCAAAAAATTATTAAAAATCAACCTGTCCCTACATCATTCTTTTTTCTATTCCCATCTTTTTGTTGCTTTTTCTTCTTTGTCTCTTCTACTTCAATAGGTGCTGGATTGATGAATGGAATGGAATCTTTATAAACTAAAACAAACAAAGGTGTTAAATTAAATGTTTAAATTAAATTAAAACTGAAACTACAAAAAAATGAATAGATTCACAAAAAAAATTGAACTATAGTAATAGTGAGCAGACTAAGGAAGCTTTTGACTCCATTGTTCAATATCTATGATCTATATATATTTTTAATGTACTATTAAATTAAATTTAAATCCACAACTAATTAATAATTTTAAAAAGGATATAAATAAATAGGAAGGAAATGGTCGGGGGTGCCATCAAAAAGGAACAAAAAATAGTTAACAACTCATGTTTTTTTACTCATGAAGGAGTCTCACTGACATCAGGCCTCATGTAATGTTAATTGTATCTTTATGTATTTATTAGGTTAGAAAAGTATGAATTTAAATTTTGTACATCTAATTTTTTATAAATAGCTTGATGCTTATGTTGTTCTATTGTGATCATTTCTTTTAAATTACAATAGAACAACATAAGAATCAAGCCATTAATAAAAAATCAGATGTACAAAATTTAAATTCATGCTATTCTACAATCTAAAACATGTTAACAACATAAAATAGAAACAGAAAAAATATCAACAACAGACTGACTACCTACTGGGGAAAAAAAAACCGCACATGTGGGGAAACCTAAACAAACCTTACTTTCATTTCAAAACCGATTCAGCCCTTCCCTAAATCTGAAGATGGTAACATCATAATGCATTAATTGTAGGTAATGCTTGTATTAAACCATATTTTGATTGTGATATTTATTAGTCAGAGATTGCACTATGTACTTGTAGTTTGGTGACAATTATTTAAAGAGAATGTATATTCTAAAAAACTTTGTTTTTATCATTGTAGGGCATGACTATTCAAACAGATAGTTGCAATAAAGTTGCGAAACATCACCAAAAGATGTATTGTTGACTGATCCTCAAGACCCACCAAAAAAGAAAAATGTATACCTACAATAGTCGTGAAAAAAATTATCAATATAATATATACAGTGTAGGAGATGACTATGAGAACAATAAAATGTGGAAACGTCATGAAATAAGTTAGATTGCACTATGTACTCGTAGTTTTGTGATAATTATTTGAAGAGAGTAATTTGTTCTACAAAAAATTGTTTTTATCATTGTAGGGCATGACTAT